>NC_089195.1:35781444-35802056 GCF_963930695.1 Labrus bergylta
AAAGATGCTGTCATGTGTTCAAGTGTAAACTGTAATGATATATCTCATGGGAAATCCCTCTGTTCCTTGAATGATGGAATTATAGGAGCTATGCATGAGGCCAGTAGATCATACCTCACTTGCTCTAAGAAGGCATTCAACATCAAACCAGGCTGGAATACACATGTGGCTATACATCATGCAGCAGCAAAGGAGGCTTTCAAGGCTTGGAATCAGGCAGGTCGACCCAGACAGGGGCCTGTCCTGGATCACAAAAAGCTCACAAATGCTAGATTGAAATCTGCTGTCCGTTTTGTGGGTAAAAATGAGCAGGTAATGAGAGCAGACTCATTGGCTGAAAAACTGCTCTGTAACAAAGTCATGGATTTTTGGAAAGATGTAAGAGCTTTAAATAAGGGAGCAGCTGTGCTACCGAGCACAATAGAGGGAGTCTCTGGACCAGATAACATTGCTGAGATATGGAGGTAACATTACTATTCTTTATTTAATTGTGTGAAAGGGGACCCATACCATTTGGGAAACATTGCTAGTAGTGATATTGAGGGTTTTACAGCCACTGAGGTCCATCAAGCAATATTGCAGCTTGCTAAAAATAAGGCAAGTGGCTCAGATCAAATCACTGCAGAGCACCTCAAGTTTGCTACCCCAAAGGTTGCTATTCTTCTTGCTATCTGTTTTACCGGTCTAATGACTCATGGCCTGCTACCAGACTCCATGTTGTCCGTCACTTTGGTGCCTGTGATCAAGGACAAAGCTGGCAAGGTTGGGAGCCTAGATAACTACAGGCCTATTGCTTTAGCCAGTGTGGTATCTAAGGTCCTTGAGAGTATTCTTTTAGGGCGGATATCTAAATATATTGGTACCACAGATAACCAGTTTGGTTTGAAATCTAAGCATGGTACTGATCTTTGTATTTATGCCTTGAAAGAAGCTGTTGAGGTATATAGGAGGAAAAACTCCTCAGTCCTGATAGGATTTGTTGATGCCTCTAAGGCCTTTGATCGTGTCAATCATCGAAAGTTGTTTATGAAACTAAGTGAAAAGGGGGTCCCTGATTACATATTAAGGCTTCTGGCGTACTGGTATGCCAACCACAGTATGCAAGTCAAATGGGGAGATACGATTTCCTCCCCCTTTGGAGTGAGCAATGGTGTGCGACAGGGCGGTTTGCTTTCTCCTGCACTCTTTAACTTGTACATGGATGATCTATCTAAACAACTGAATGGTTGCAAAACTGGTTGTGTGTTGGGTAACCGTATAATCAATCACCTCATGTATGCTGATGATTTGGCAAATTTTTTCCCCTAGCAGCGCTGGGTTTCAGCAGCTGCTTAATATATGTTCTGATTATGGTCGAACATATGATGTGCAATACAATGCTACAAAGAGTACTGTTTTGATATGCAGAACAAAAGGGGACAAGGACCTAAACTTTCCTAATTTATACCTGTCAGGACAGGTGCTGAGTGTGAGCACCAAAATAAAATATTTAGGTCACTTTATTACGGATCAAATGTCCGATGATGACGACATGTACAGACAATGTTGAATGTTATATGCCCAGGCCGATATGTTGGCAAGAAAATTCTCAATGTGTACAGTCAATGTTAAGAAAACTCTATTCAGAGCATATTGTACTCCTCTGTATACTGCCCCCTTGTGGGCCATGTTTAAAAAGGCAAGCTTACAAAAAGTCAAAGTTGCATACAATGACTCCCTGAGAATACTGTTTAAAAAACCTCCATGGACTAGTGCGAGTGAGTTATTTTGTAATGCAGGAGTAAACACTTTTCAGGCTCTTATGAGAAACTTAATGTACAAATGTATCTGCCGATTGAAGGATTCTCAGAATTCCATCATTATGCTGTTGACTAATCCCAGTCATAGTTCTGTGTGATACCAGTCATCCTTGTGGCGACACTGGTACAGTTGTCTTTTATAATATTGGTGATGTTTTGTCTGTCTGTATGTGTATTTACCCTGTGTTTTTATTCTGCTTGTTTTTTTATGTCTTCTAATGGACTCCTGAGTCTGGTAATAAAGATGATGATCATGACGGGCCGGTGGAGGTTAATGACGTGGGTCTGCCGTGGTGAAACTACAATGTTCAGAAAATGGACTACTAAAAGCGCTTCTAAAAACTTTCCCCTGTGCCTTCTTACCGGTGAAATAATCCTAATTACCACAAGGTTGGGATTGAAATAAAAGAAATATAGAATACCAGGCTACAAGTAAGAAAAGTGAAACCATCAGCTTCCTGTCCACTCAGAAATCAACATCAACATAAATATGATTGGATGAAATCAATTGTTACATTTATGTAAGATATAACCTCCACACTCTGATTGTTGCTGGATGTGTTTCACTTTTATCTGTTAGTCGTTCTAAACTTGTTAACATTTGGTTTAATGTGTCTGTAGAATTTGAGTCTTTATGTGATAATAATATAAAACTATGTTTGCCAAAATAAATGTTTAATTCACTTAGATTAACTTCTTCTATTCTTCTTTTGATAATGTTTGACATTTTATTGATGTTGCTTATGTTCTTTTTTTAAATCAGAATTCATGTTGTGAATGGTCTGAACCACTGGGCTTTATACTAGCAGAATTTATATAAAATAATAATTGTATCCAACCTTTTTCAATTTGTTAATTACTTGTGAATAACATTCGGTTCCAACTGAAAAAGGCTCTGAGACCCACTTTTGGGTCTCGACCAATCCGTTTAGAAACACCACATTTGCCCAACAGATGCAGAGGGCCCCCAAATAACTAAATCTGCCACTGGTTATACATGTGGGGCTGATGTTCCCTACACAAACCAAACTGTCCCTGGGATTTAGTGAGCATTATTGTTGCCATAGTAACAAAGGGATCAAACCCAAAAACAAAGCAGCATAGGGTCTAAGTTATGAGATTCAAAGAGGTAAAAGAAGGACATTGATTGTTATTAACTAAGTCTTTAACGGTCTGAAAACCACAACTATTGCTGAAGATGATCCCAGCTCACTTTGTTTACTTTGCTAAACCTAGTTAGCTTGGATTAATGCTTTTTACTTTGATTCCAGCAGAGGGAGACAATCACCAAGAAACCTGAACTAACAAAAGTCATCACTGTTTCAGTTCCAGGAAATAACAAGAAGGGGAGGAGAAACTCTGAGCTGATACGGGTTTCCAAGAAACCAAAGTGAAAGTGTTCTGTGAGTCAGAGCTTAGGCTCCATTTTGAGTTGACAGAGCAGAAGGACAAAGACGTGTGAGACAGGGTGAGTTTAATTCAACATTATTCTGACTTTACTGTTTAAACCTCTGGTTCATCAGTTAATGAAGCAGGTTCATGCTGAGTAATACTTTAAAACTGATCACATACAGAGCAGGATCAGCTCTGTGAATGTGGACTACTTCCTCTTTTCTCAGCTTTGGGAGGGGCAAGTAAAATACATTTTGTGTACACACACAGACACACACAGACACACACAGACACACACACACACACACACACACACACACACACACACACATACACACTCTCACACACACACACACACACACACACACATACACACTCTCACACACACACACATACACACTCTCACACACACACACACACACAGACAGTCACCATGGTTACTCACTCTCACCTGCCTGCTGCTTTGTAACGTCGTTTAGTGTAATCCCTATAGGTTCAGTTATCACAACAGGTGAGCTTCAGGTGGAGAAGCTTGATAAGTAACTTTTAAAAACTGAGAGAGAGCAGAAAACACCGACAGCAACATTTGAAACACCGGGGTTATATCTCCCCTCACTGTCTGTCTGAGCTCCTCTCTGTCTGACTCTCTGCAGACTGTTAACGTCTCTCCGGCTCCTTAAACGGTTTCGCTCTCCGAGATGTAAACTTAACTGTGCACACTATGCAGAGAAGTTAACTGTTGCTCACGCCGTGTCGGTTTGGAAAAATATCAGTGGAAATATGATATGGAGAGGTTTTTGTGGACTTTACTTTAAGTTTCGTTTTCACCGCTGCGGAGCAAAAGAGGGGGAGGGGGAGACGCGTCTGTGTCGCAGCATAAACTGCAGCATGAGAGAATAAACACATAACCCCGGTTATACGATCTCCCTGCTTTGGCAGATCGTCAGCACGTTAAAATCCTTCACGATCTAAGATCGTTATATCGCCCACCACTAGCTGGTAGCTGATGAAGCTGAAATGAAACCTGGACTGAGAGGTAAGATAATGGATATATTGTTTTAAAAGAATATGAGCTTATATGAGGAGAGTCATCACAGTCATAAAGGTTTCTGCTGGAAACTGAGTTTCATTTAGAAAGATATTTTTAAGTCACTGTGTGTTTTCTCCTCAGGACGTTGGAGCTTCTAACTGAATCTGTCAGGTTCCTTTCCTCTGCGTTTGTATTTCAAACGTCTGAGTTACAGTCATCTGCTTCTGTTGAAAAATATCCCATTTTCTAATGTAGCTGCTTCACAATAAAACCTATTTAAACCAGGAACTTTTAGTGTGAAGAGCTTGAAATAGAATTCGTGTTATATCGTGTTCACAACCTTTGTTTCAGAGCGCTTCTCACCAGCGCTCCTTGTTGCTAGATTACAAAAGTGAACTTGTGCTTCCCTCTGTAATGTCCGTAAGGTGTGTTTTAGCTCCATGTGTTTCATATTTTCTTGAAATCAAATAAATATCACCAAGAAAACATGAGGACGATGTAAAGGAGTCATGTCCTGATGTCAGCAGCAGCTCTACACCTGCAAACTGTTCCCTCCAAAAGACGAGTCAGACCAGCGTCTCCTCCGCCATCGCTTTGTTATTGACAAATCTGATATCAGAAGTCCCGCCCCTTCTTGAGTTTGATTGGTCGGTGAGGGAGAAGTGACATTGATCAGCGTGGCGCTGTTCTCAAAGTTGAACGTCTTTCGACTGATAGCGTTTGAGTGCAGTGACTAAAAACAGCTGACACCGAGGGCGTTTTAGCGCCCAGGAAGCTGAACTACATTAGTTTTGTATTTCAGCTGGATGTCAGCGTGGTACTGTAATCTCTGTTCACTTTAAATCTAAGCCTGCTGTACGGGTTGTGCCTGTTAGTATTTATTTTCACATAATCATTCACTTGAATCATTTAGTGGATATATCATTTTAAATCTGTCGACCATCTAAGGGTCATTGGTTTAGGTCTGTGTGGATGTAACAGTTTGTGTAAGACTCTCATAGCAGCAGATCTATTTTTGGAGAGGAGCCGAGTGTATGTTGTGAGCTTAAATGACTTGAATGTAGATATCTGACAGTTTCAAGTGAAGGTAATGTCACCTCTCTAGCCTTTTAGAAGTCTTCCCAAATGGTAAAAGAATTTGTAGGCTGTACCAGCTAGCAGAATATAACAGGACCGTTAACATGAAAAGTTTGTCAGCCATTTGTGTTCTGTTGCTGTTGTCTGACCTCGGCCCAATAAATTCTAAGATAAGCCACTGTCTGTTTCACCATTTCATCATTGGACATTTACAGCAGAAACATCATGGCGTCATGATGTTCTTACATGCGTTTATATTTTGATATCTTTTTCTCTATATGGGTAATGTGCAATATATGTTGTGTTTTATACATGGGTCTGTACTTTTCTGTTGACATGTCGATGTGTTTTTCTATTGTTTTTATGGATTCTACTGTGAGGCCGCTGAATGTGTGCAGCACTTTGAGCCCAAGACAAATGTCTGAAGTTATAGTATTTACAGCTGCTCCTTTGAGCCCAAATCAACGCCACAGCGCTCTTCTTTTTATCATGTTGGACTTGAGACAGCGAGGCGTCAGTTTAAACACACCTGAAGCTGGTTGACCCGCTGTTAAAGAGATGCTAGTCTGTGCTCTGTTAATCATGTTACACCAAGCAAAGCCATTCCAGCATATAGAGCACCATTGTGACCCTCGCTCTGCCACTGTGGTCGGTAGGTTGAGCAAATTCACCCGCCACTGCAAAAAGACACCCGTATGTGACGAGTGCTGATTTCCAACCCTGTTTTATACACTTCTAGTTGTACAAATGTCCTAAAGGTCATGGTTGCTGTTAAATACTAACATGTTAGTTTAATGTTTAAAGTTTAAGACTCAATGTCTTGTTATTGGCATTATTCAGGGCAGATCAGACGGACAAATCATGTTAGGATCAAAACAAACTGAGGTGCTGCATCAGGTACTTAGGCAGACAGGAAGGAAGAGAAAATCAAATGAAGGATCACATCAGGTAATGAGATGTGGACACTTGACCATCTCCGTCTTTCACATTTTTCCTGCTTGTGTCTCACCTGTTTGTTATTTTGTCCTCAGGTTGTTTTACCTGCATGAACGTCTTTTATTGTCCTCTGATCAATCTGGAGATCAGAAGATGAGTGAACGAGGAGACAAAGAGGAGGACAGAGCAGAGTCTCCTCTGTCCAGCTGTCTCTCTATGAAGAGTGACCGGTCTAAAGATCTTCCTCCAGACTTAAGTAATGAACCAGGACCCTCAGATCAGAAGATGAGTGATCGAGGAGACAAAGAGGAGGACAGAGCAGAGTCTCCTCTGTCCAGCTGTCTCTCTATGAAGAGTGACCGGTCTAAAGATCTTCCTCCAGACTTAAGTAATGAACCAGGACCCTCAGATCCACAGTAAGAGAACTTTTTTTAATCATCAAACTGTCCAGCTAAAAGAAGAGTCCTGAACACCATAATGTGTTGATTTTCTTGTTTTTAATCATCAACCTGCACACAGTGATCATACAGAGAAAGTCACTGAACTCATAACAACATACTAAGGATTATATATATGTATTATATGTTTATAGATAAGATAATATGATTTCAGTATTGACTCTTTGGTTGTGTATCTAGTCGTCTTCTCTGTGATTCTGCAGGAAGAAGTCTTTTAAACTGATCCTGAAGTTTAGTGAGATCTGCTGTGATCGTTTTCTTTCAATCATGTTTTCTGTTGTGTCCACTCTTTGTTTGTCTTTTTTTATTTTTTTAACATGACTACACAATAAGATCTTTTTTTTTTTTACTGAAGTACCGTAACATCCGGTGTAAGATGCACTTTTAATACCTGGTTTTTTTCATCTTAAAAGTTGGCTGGGTCTTATACAAAGGTGCAACTAATATACCAGTATAAAATGTTGACACATGAGCCATCATTACTGCGGGTGCAGAAGTCACCATCACTGGGTGCGACCAGACGTGATTAAAAAACCATCCCCATTCATTGGGCCTGATTTACTAAAGGTTTGTGTGTCTTAAAACGTGTGCAAACTTGATACCACCAGCAAAAAATTTGTTAACTGATCTACTAACGGCGCGCAGTGAGGACTGAATCTTTCATATGAACAAAACACGCATTGACCATTTAGTACGTTTGACTTAATGAATATTCAATATGGGGCGTTTCTGCCCTAGAAAGGAGAAAATGCAAATAAGTTAAGTTAGTACACGCATTGTGATTTACCAAGCAGACAAAAACTGAGGTGATTGTGACGGTGTCTGAATTGAACACCTTTGAAAAGAAGGTGCTAACCCAGGAGACCAGTGTTACACACAACAGACTGCTGTTATTGAAGTTAGGAGGAGACATAGGCTCAATCAAAGAAGACATACAGATCACGTTATTCTCCACACATGTTAATATGTTTGGAATGACAGCAGGAAACACCATGATTAAACTATATTGTTGCCTATTTAAACAAAACTGAACATTCACAGCTTCTGCATTCTAAAGAATTTCAACATTGATGTTTATTTCTTCCTGTTTCCCTCTTCTCACCAACATTTTATTTTAAAGAGTAACTAAACCCTAAAACCACTTTGTTCAGCTCTAAACCTCTGTATCTGAGTATTAAGTAGTGTTATGGATCAATCCAAGTCCCAATCTCCACATTTGAGTACAAAGTATTGAAATTCTAAATATTGTGTTAGAAATGTGCAGAGTGTCTGCCCTTCTGTTTGAAAAACTCTAACGGCTGTGTGGAGTACAGTACTACGTAGGAGTGAATTACTACGTCACCAAACCTATTAAAGCCTCGTGACTCTGATTTCTCCTGCTTATTCTGCTCCGGTCCCCGGCATCATAACGTGCCTCTCCTCGTTCTCTCTCTCTCCTCACTCGCCCCCCCCACCCACACACATGCGCACTGAGCCGTTCACAGACAGACATACTCTGCTCGTATAACAGGGGTTATTTGTCTAAAATGTAAAAGCCATAAATCCTCCAGGGGGCCTCGTGTACCATTCAGAAATGTCCCCCATCCTCTCCTGCACCTCACCGTCCTCGTCATCAGCTGTCTCTGCTCTCGCTGCCCCTACTAACGGGTCAATACGATACGGATCTGGAAGTCCGTGTTCGTGCTCTATTTGAGAGTCTACAGGAGACTCTGGAGGAGAGAAGTCTTTGACTTCAAATGACATTTCTGTGGCACACGTGCCATTGCTGCTTACGGAGTCGTCGCTCATGGCTAAATAACCTAGCTAAACCTACCGCTACTGTTTTTATTTGTGTGTGTGGGGCAAACATTGTATCATGTTGCGGCTGATAACGGCGCCAAGAAGTGAGTGGGCGAGTTTACCCCCCTGCCCCCCTCCCTCTCCAAGTTGATACATTGTAGGGATGCAACAATACGGTCAGCCCACGGTTCAATACGTACCTCGGTTTATTGGTCACGGTTCACGGTTCGGTTCTGACGGGCCGGGCCGTTAAAATGTTTCCAGTGTTTTAGGCACATTTTACAGAACATCAAGGGATTTAGAAAGAGAGCTACTTTTTTCATTTTAAAACTATTTATTTGACTTTGAAGCAAAACAAATTCAGGTGCTCTCCTTTCAGCCTATTGCAAAGTCAGATTAGATTTGAACATGAAGTAAACTACAATTAGCTCAATGAATGTCAACAAAAAAGTGCATTGGTGGCACACTGTCATATTTCTCTTTTAGTTACGATTATGGCTCCTCTCTTATTCTTGTAATGTTCAGTATTGTAAATATTTGGAGTATTAACAGCAGATCAAACCATTTAAGAACATTTCAAAAGACATCAAACGTCACACTGAAGGTTCAGACGGTTTATGAGCAGTTTAGAGTTTTTAATAAGAGCAGTGAGGGTGATGTGCAGACAGAGGAGCACTCAGTTGATGTTGACAGACATCAGTTAGTTAACAGACAGCAGCCTGCCATGTAGTTCACATACTTCACTGGTTAACATGGAAACTGTAGAGCACATGATCAATTTCACTTTTTCTTTCTTGTCCGTCCACTTATATGCGTAATGGCACGTTCCCCGACTCTCGCTCACCCGTATAGCTCTCTCTCTCTCTCTCCCTCTCACGTTCGCGGACCCACAGTTATCTTTTAATGCATGTTTTTGACATAATGAGGGAGAGAGGCTTTCAGAAAAAGGCCGTTTGTGGTGGTTAATATACCTGGACGAGTGGGAAACACTGCGCTCTACATGTTTAGTGCTCCACACTATCAGAAACTGGTCTGTAGTGAGACGCTACTTGAGCAATGACTGCAGCCTGTATGATCTATAGACTGTCACTGTACCGGCCCTTCAGGCAGCCCGGCCCACCTGCTCCTCTCTGCTCCTCGCTGCTCCTCGCTGCTCCTCGCTGCTCCTCGCTGCTCCTCGCTACTCCTCGCTGCTCCTCGCTACTCCTCCCTGCTCCTCGCTACTCCTCGCTGCTCCTCGCTGCTCCTCCCTGCTCCTCGCTGCTCCTCGCTGCTCCTCCCTGCTCCTCTCTGCTCCTCGCTGCTCCTCGCTGCTCCTCCCTGCTCCTCTCTGCTCCTCGCTGCTCCTCGCTGCTCCTCCCTGCTCCTCTCTGCTCCTCGCTGCTCCTCGCCATGCTAAAAGTAATGTTGTTGTCAGCGTCACCAAAACTTTAGCGTGTGGTGATTGGCTATTAAAGAGTCCATATTCTGCCCTTTTTGGGGTTCATGTATTTAATCTATGTTCCTACTTTTGTACGTTCACAATAGATAAAGTTCTAAAAAAGTGTCTGTTTTCATGAACTGCTCCTCCTTGCTCCCTCTACGCTCTGAGTCCGTCAGCTACACTCTGTTGAGCCCACACTGTTAGACCCCACGTGGGCCAAGTCTGGTTTCCTCATCCCTGCGCGCTGACTCACAGGCACACACAGACACACACAGACAGAGCCAATTTAGAGAGAAATACAATGCACGGAAACTAGTTAAATGCCAAACCGTTAAAACCGCAATTCACAAGTCAGTGTTGAACCGTGGATGTCGTACGGAAAGGTTCATTATTTATTGAGAATTGTTGCATGCCTAATACATTGACATTCTAAATGCATTTTTTTTAATTCCAGGGTAGAGCACTACAGCTGAAAATATGAGGTTTAGTTACCCTTTAAACTTGGGATTTCCTTTTTCTCGGTCTGTGCGTCTCTCCCCCAGCTCGTGCGCTCCTCTCCATAGTGCGCTCGTCTCCTCCCTCTACAGCCCGCTGCTGCTACGCTTGGATGGGGGAACCTCACCACTGCTTGTACCCCCGTCTTAGATACCTCTTAGGAAGAGCGTTTATATCCGATCAGACACAGCGCTGGCCAGCTGTCTGCTGCTCAACAATGTTCTGAGTGTCGCGCCTGAGCGCCACAGAGGACACAGCTCACACCTCCTGCACAATGTATGACAATTCATCTTCAAAAGATGAAGAAAACAGAGGCCCTGTTTAATGCAGAGGTTTTCTTATAAGCCAAATTTTCTTTTTGTAAATAGTCAGTTTTGTCTGCTAGAACTCAAAAATACTGTACGTTCATTTACCTCTTCCACTGATACCTATTTTGCGCTTGCCGTCGTCCTGCTTTCCGTCCAAACTCTCCGTGACGTAAACCAGTAGAATACGCAAAAACCCAACTTAAATAGTACCGCCTCCACAAGGTTTGCACCTGGTGTCATTCACGCAAACTTTCTTAGTTGATCACCCGAAAAACACACACTCACCAAACGAGCAATTTTTTGGAGTGAACACACAGTTTAGTACTCTTTACTTGGGACTTTAGTAAATCAGACCCTCAGTGTATTAAGAGCTGAGTGCACGCTGTTCTGGGAAAGACAGCGACACAGACCAGTCTGGCTGCGCTACTTTTTCAAAACTTTTCCCTCAAGAGGTCATAATAATGAATTTACAGAAAACTGTAGGATATTGTTCCATAAATAAACCTTGTTGAACGCTCTTTTGATTGAAAGAGTCCTTTATTAAAGTTAAAGAGAAACAAGCGGAGTCGGGCAGAGAGATCACAAGCTAGGAGTCTCTGCTTCACAACTTTCCCTGCAGGCTGAGAGCTCGACTACCGTACTGTAGCTGGTAGGAGAGCAGACTCCACAAAGAGAAAACAGACTAAAAGGGTGACAGAGCTGAACAGTAACTGCAGGTTTTGGACTTGAACACAATAACAACTGTCACGCAGGAAGACAGTGTGAACTTTATTTTCTCTCTGAGAGACCTTCAAAAACACAACGCGTCTTATACCAGTACAACTTATATTTCAGATTTTACGTTTTTTTTTTAAACTCCTGCACATGCTCAGTGTGTAGGTCACGACACAGCTCCTGCACATGCTCAGTGTGTAGGTCATGACACAGCTGTGCAGGTCACGACACAGCTCCTGCACATGCTCAGTGTCCACACAGATACTACATCTGGAACAATAAGGACATTCTCTACAAAAATGAATCCCTGTTTTTTGAAAACTGGTTGAAAATAACATCACACTTGTAGGTCAGTTATTGGCTCAGATGGTAGACTCTATGGTTACACAGACAGACTTCTGCACATGCTCACTGAGGAGGACATGGCACACCTTTTTAAAACACTGCTTTTTGTGGCTTTATTTGATTTAGTCCACCACTGGTTTCTAAATGTCAGTCTCAGTTTTCACAGCTTTATGATTTCCCTTATCTCCACAGAATAACAAAGGGGTCTACTTCATCAGGAGAGTCCTCCTTTCCCCAGTGTGGAGAACGAGGACTGCAGATATCCAGTAAGTTCAGCACTGTAATAAGTAAGACTGAAGTCATTGTGTCTAAAAACAAGACAAAGCAGTCAGTATTTTCATTGATATATAGTTAAATGAAACATTTACATTTTATCTGATTCTTGCTGTCAGTTTATATTCAGTATATTTTATTTCTCTTGTAGCAGCACACATTTATTACACGGATGTTTTTGTGTTGTGTGCTTAATGTGTAATAATGAAAATTGTTTATTTGATCATTTTATAAATCCAGTCTCAGGATATGTTTCTTCTCTTTCACTAGATAGAGGTCTGCAGGAGGTTACAGATGAACTTAAGATCAGTCTGAGGAAGAGATGTGAACATGTGACTGAAGGAAGTGAACATGTGACTAAAGGAAGTGATGAAACAGGAAGTAGAACCCTCCTCAACAGGATCTACACTGAGCTCTACATCACAGAGGGACAGAGTGAAGAAGTGAACACCCAACATGAGGTGAGACAGCTTGAGACAGACTCTAAAAAGAAGACCCTCCATGAGACTCCAATCAAGTGTCAGGACATCTTTAAAGCCTTACCCGACCAACAGAACCAAAAGACAAGAGCTCAACCCGACCAACAGAACCAAAAGACAGAAGCTCAACCCGACCAACAGAACCAAAAGACAAGAGCTCAACCCGACCAACAGAACCAAAAGACAGAACTTCAACCCGACCAACAGAACCAAAAGACAAGAGCTCAACCCGACCAGCAGAACCTAAAGACAGAAGCTCAACCCGACCAACAGAAACCCATCAGAGTGGTTCTGACAAACGGCGTCGCTGGTGTTGGAAAAACCTTCTCAGTGCAGAAGTTCACTCTGGACTGGGCAGAGGGCTCAGAGAACCAAGACCTCAGTCTGGTGATCCTGCTTTCATTCAGGGAGCTGAACTTGATCAGAGATAAGGAGTACAGTCTTCTTGAGCTGCTCCGTGTTTTCCATCCAACATTACAGAAGGTCACAGCAGAGACGCTCGCTGTCTGTAAACTGTTGTTCATCTTTGACGGCCTGGATGAAAGCAGACCGTCGTTGGACTTCAAAAACAGGAAGGTTGTGTCTGATGTCACAAAGAAATCACCGTTAAACACACTGTTGACAAACCTCATCAAGGGGAATCTGCTCCCCTCAGCTCTCATCTGGATAACTTCTCGACCTGCAGCAGCCAATCAGATCCCTCCTTCATGTGTTGACAGGGTAACTGAAGTACGAGGCTTCACTGACGCCCAGAAGGAGGAGTACTTCAGGAAGAGGTTCAGTGATGATGAAGATCTGTCCAGCAGAATCATCTCACACATCAAGACATCCAGGAGCCTCCACATCATGTGTCTGATCCCGGTCTTCTGCTGGATCACTGCCACAGTTCTGGATCACATGATGAGCAGAGAGCAGAGAGGAGAGCTGCCCAAGACCCTGACTGACATGTACTCACACTTCCTGCTGGTTCAGACAAAGAGGAAGAAGAACAAGTATGATGAGGGACGTGAGACAAGTCCACATGAGCTGATGGAGGCTGATGGGGAAGTTCTTCTGAAGCTGGGGAGGCTGGCGTTTGAACATCTGGAGGATGGAAACATCATGTTCTATAAAGAAGACCTGGAGCGTTGTGGTCTGGATGTCACAGAGGCCTCGGTGTACTCAGGAGTTTGTACAGAGATCTTCAAAACAGAGTGTGTGATCCTCCAGAAAACAGTCTACTGCTTTGTTCATCTGAGCGTTCAGGAGTTCCTGGCTGCAGTCTACATGTTCCACTGTTTGACAAACAGGAAGAGAGGTGTAGTGAAGGCTTTCCTTCAAGACATCAACTTCGTGGACTCATCTGGAAATACTTTTTTAAAGAAGATTTCTGAATTTCTAACTCCTGGCCCATCCCTGGATGACTTCCTGAGGAGTGCCATGGAGAAATCCCTGAAAAGTAAAAATGGTCACCTGGACCTGTTTGTTCGCTTCCTTCATGGCCTCTCTCTGGAGTCCAACCAGAGACTCTTAGGAGGCCTGCTGGGTCGGAGAGACAACAGTCCAGAAATGATCCAGAGAGTCATCAACAACCTGAAGAAGATGAACAGTAAAGATATCTCTCCTGACAGAAGCATCAACATCTTCCACTGTCTGACGGAGATGAACGACCTCTCAGTCCATCAGGAGATCCAAGAGTTCCTGAAGTCAGAGAACAGATCAGAGGAGAAACTCTCTGATATCCACTGCTCTGCTCTGGCCTACATGCTGCAGATGTCAGAGGAGGTTCTGGATGAGTTGGACCTGAAGAAGTACAAGACATCAGACCAGGGACGACTGAGACTGATTCCAGCTGTGAGGAACTGCAGGAAGGCAGAGTAAGTCCAGATGTGATTAAATATGAGTAAAAATAAGCCGTTTAGTTCTTCAAATATATACTATACAATATCTAGGTTTTTGAAAACAGTGTTTATCTGAAATATTAACAAACCCTAACCCTAGAGAGAGAGAGGGAGGGAGAGAGAGAGAGAGACGGAGAGAGAGAGATGGGGAGAGAGAGAGAGAGGGAGAGACAGAGAGAGAGAGGGAGAGAGAGAGAGAGACGGAGAGAGAGAGAGCGATGGAGAGAGAGAGAGACGGGGAGAGAGAGAGAGAGATGGAGAGAGAGAGGGAGAGAGGGAGAGATGGAGAGAGAGAGGGAGAGAGAGGGAGAGAGAGAGAGGGAGAGAGAGAGGGAGAGAGAGTGAGAGAGAGAGAGCGATGGAGAGAGAGAGAGACGGGGAGAGAGAGAGAGAGATGGAGAGAGAGAGAGAGAGAGAGAGAGACGGAGAGAGAGAGATGGGGAGAGAGAGAGAGAGGGAGAGACAGAGAGAGAGAGGGAGAGAGAGAGAGAGAGAGAGAGAGAGACGGAGAGAGAGAGATGGGGAGAGAGAGAGAGAGGGAGAGACAGAGAGAGAGAGGGAGAGAGAGAGAGAGACGGAGAGAGAGAGAGAGCGATGGAGAGAGAGAGAGACGGGGAGAGGGAGAGAGAGGGAGAGAGAGAGAGAGATGGAGAGAGAGAGGGAGAGAGGGAGAGATGGAGAGAGAGAGGGAGAGAGAGGGAGAGAGAGAGAGATGGAGAGAGAGAGAGAGAGAGAGAGCGATGGAGAGAGAGAGAGAGACGGAGAGAGAGAGAGAGCGATGGAGAGAGAGAGAGACGGGGAGAGAGAGAGAGAGATGGAGAGAGAGAGAGCGATGGAGAGAGAGGGAGAGAGAGAGAGGGAGAGAGAGAGAGATGGAGAGAGAGAGAGAGAGAGAGAGCGATGGAGAGAGAGAGAGAGACGGAGAGAGAGAGAGAGCGATGGAGAGAGAGAGAGACGGGGAGAGAGAGAGAGAGATGGAGAGAGAGAGAGCGATGGAGAGGGAGAGAGAGAGAGATGGAGAGAGAGAGAGAGAGAGAGAGCGATGGAGAGAGAGAGAGAGACGGAGAGAGAGAGAGAGCGATGGAGAGAGAGAGAGACGGGGAGAGAGAGAGAAAGACGGAGAGAGAGAGAGCGATGGAGAGAGAGAGAGACGGAGAGAGAGAGAGAGCGATGGAGAGAGAGAGAGACGGGGAGAGAGAGAGAGACGGAGAGAGAGAGGGAGAGAGAGAGAAAGACGGAGAGAGAGAGAGAGCGATGGAGAGAGAGAGAGACGGAGAGAGAGAGAGAGCGATGGAGAGAGAGAGAGACGGGGAGAGAGAGAGAGACGGAGAGAGAGAGAGAGCGATGGAGAGAGAGAGAGAGAGAGAGAGTGAGAGATTTTTTTTGATTTTTGCAAAACACTTTATTTACATAATTTTAGTTTTCACAGTTCAACAGTTCAACAAAGTGCTAATGCATTAAAATCCGAGTATGTTTAAAAATAATAATTTATCTGATAAAAACTTGTGCAAAAACTAATTCTTCATTAACAACTGAACAAATTATGTCATTAAAACACCAGCGCTGTTTAAAAGCGTCCAAGTCTCCAATGTGTTTATAAAATCTAAAATCTAGCCAGAGTCTTGCTCTAATGTTTACCAGCCACACTGCTTTGGCCTCCTGCCCCTCTCTGTTCTCCACTCTGTTTTTTCTGCTAATGTAAATACCCATTTTTGCCTCACCTGAAAGGTAGTTAAGGAGCTGCCACTTATCTTTTTGTTCTTTTTTGTAGGCAGCTCCCATAATAAAAACCCTCTCAGTAAAAACCACATCAAAAAAACTAAAAACCAATGTTAAAAGAGAGAAGAAGCTTGTGAGCCTCTTACACTCTATAAAAACATTCAGTCTCTGGAAGGCAACAAAAAGGACAGGTGTTAAGAACAGCAGGGTTAAGAACAGAAAGAAAAGCATTGGAGGCAATAGCACCATGTAAAATCCTCCACTGGAGGTCGGCAGTCCGTTTTTTGAGGGGAGGTTTATATAAAATCCTCCACTGTGGGCCGGCTCCATTTGCTCCCAGCCTGTTTGACCACACAGTGGGGGGGGCGGTTGCACAGTCCGGCCTTGTGGATCGCCTTCACACAGTTCATATACCAGGTTTTTTTGTCCGCTTTGTTTATTGTCAGCTTTTCTGGGTGTGCTATAGCCAGCAGGGGGCCGGTGAGCTCCCCCAGGCCCGGGCTCAGGAAGACGTCAGGGAAGGGGTCTGCAGGGTCCGGTCTGGCCTTTCTTTTACCATAGTCCATGAGGAGGCTCCTCTCTTTCCCCGAAAGCTTCTGGCGCCACAGCTCCAGGAGCCTCCCCGCCACCCGGACAGAGTGCAGGCCCAGAAGAGAGCCCAGGGCCCGGGCATCACGCAGCGCCGGCCCCACTGCATCCACCAGCTGCTGCAGGCACAGGGTCTTGGTTTTGAGCAGCGCCACCGTCAGGCCGGGGGTGACGCTGCTGCTGATGTCCAGCTTGGCCCTGTGAATCAATGGTTCTCTCAACAACCAGTACAGAGAGTCAGACTTTGGGCACCTTTTACAGTTAAAAAGGGCCCAAGACTTAAAAACACCCTGATAAAACGGAGGCAGCCCACTTCATTTTAAAAGTTTAGAATCAATTAAAAACAGAGCAGCATCCAGCCCCAGGAAATCTGCACGTCTGAGAATGCAGCTGGCCACATCTCTCCACACTAGATCAGCCGGACCTGTCAGATATTTTTGTAAGAACTGTAGTCTGAAGGTGGCTGTCCGGCTGGCCAGGTGGACGAGGCCCTGTCCCCCCTCCTCCCTGGCTAAAAACAGCACCCCTTGTGGCACCCAGTGTAGACCGTCCCAAAAAAAATCTACCATTTTCTTTTGTAGCTGGGCTAGCAAGCCTGAAGGGGGGTCTACACAGGTTAAACGGTGCCACAGTTGGGATGCTACAAGGTTGTTTAAAACCAATACTCTACCTTTAAAAGACATTTGAGGGAGCAGCCATTTCCACTTGGAAAGTTTCCCCTCAATTTTTTCTGTGACAGTCTCCCAGTTCTTCTGGACTATGTGTTCTTTCCCGAGGAAAACCCCCAGGTACCTAAAGCCATCTGTTCTCCAGGCCAAGCTCTGGGGAAGAACTGGGAGACCGTCACGCCACTCACCGACAGCGAGGGCTTCACTTTTTATCCAATTCACCCTCGCTGCCGATGTTACGCTAAAACGTTTTATAATGTTGGTTAAAATATCTGCATCCCTCTGGTCTTTAATAAAAACAACAATGTCATCGGCGTAAGCACTTAAGACAATGTTGCTATTAAAACCAGGTAAAACCAAGCCCTGTGAGTGGTAGCGTATATTGTTAAGGAGGGGTTCCAGGGAGAGTGTGTAAAGCATGCCGGACAGAGCACAGCCCTGCCTGACGCCTCTACACACCCTGAAAGGAGCACACAGGCCGCCGTTAAACTTCAGCACACTCTCAACCCCACTGTACAACACTTTGATCTTGGCTATGAACCCAGCGCTGAACCCAAACTTCTCCATAACTTTCCAGAGGAAGTTGTGTTCAACGCGGTCAAATGCCTTTTCCTGGTCTAGAGAAATCAGACCAGTGTTACAGCCCGATGAGCTGGAGACGTCCAAAACATCACGAATGAGGTGGACATTGTCCACCATGGACCTGCCGGGCACACAGTAGGTCTGGTCCCGGTGGATGACCTGCTCCATAGCCTTCCCCAGCCTGGAGGCAAAGAGTTTGGACAGAAGCTTGTAATCCACACACAGCAAAGACACAGGGCGCCAGTTTTTGATGTCCTGCAGGTTACCTTTTTTCGGGAGCAAGGTGATTACGGCTCTCCTGCAGGACATGGGCATTGAGCCAGAGGCCAGACTTTCATTAAAAACATCTAAAAGATCTTTTGCAAAGATGTCCCAGAAGGCTTTATAAAATTCCACACTCAGGCCGTCTATGCCGGGAGCCCGCCGCCCTTGCATGCCCTGCAGAGCGGCCTTCAGTTCCTGCATCTGTAACGGCCCGTTGAGCTGTGTGTTGGGTCTCCTCAGAGACCTGAGGCAGTCCATTACAGAACTCCTCCATCAGAGCTTCCTCCTCCTCATACTCACTTGAGTAGAGTGCCGAGTAAAAACTCACAGCTCGCCTTCTTATCTGGCATGGCTCTGTTAATGTTTGCCCTGTGTCTGCTAAAAGTGAGTGGATTACCCTCCTCTGCCCACTCCTCTTCTCCAGGCTGAAGAAGAAACTAGAGGAAGCATCCATCTCCGTGATGGCTTGAAACCGGGACCTGACCAGTGCACCCTGTACTTTAACATCCAACAGGTCGGCTAAAGCTAGCTTTTTGACTTTGAGGATTTCAATATATCCTCGATTTGCTGTGGACTCGCTCAATCTTTCTAGTTCCACTATATCAGTCTCCAGGTCTTTCATAGATCTGGTGATGTCTCTGGTGACATTGAGGGTGTGCTGTTGACATAAAAGTTTAATCTCAGTCTTACCATGGTCCCACCACTGCCTAAGACTGTTAAACTCACCCTTCCTCTGTCTAAAAACATCCCAGAAATAAATAAGAACCTCTTTAAAATGTTTATCAAATGTTAAGACTGAATTAAAATGCCAATAAGCACTTTTAGGTAAAATGTTTTGAATAAAAACATTACACAAGAGTAAAGAATGGTCAGTAAAACCAGCAGGAACAATACTGCACATTTTAAAAATATTAAAATGATGCTTAAAACAATAAATACGGTCGAGTCTAGCTGAGGAGATCCTACTCTCTCTGAGGTGGGACCATGTGTACTGTCGGCAGTCTGCATGCATCCTTCTCCACACGTCCACCAGGCCATGAGAATAGACCAGCTGCCTCAGAACATGTTGGGAAACTGGATGCGGCTCTGCATGGTTGCGATCTAAAGATGCATTTTCTGTACAGTTAAAATCCCCACCCAAGAATAAAAAATCCTCCGAGGCACAGCCATTTAAAACATGGTTAACTTTTTGTAAAAACAGCTTCCTCTCTGCACCGATTGTTGGAGCATACACATTGATAAAAACTGCAGTAAAAAGGTCGAACCGTGCTTTAATTAAAAGCAACCTCCCCTCGATAAAATGCTCGACCTCCAGTGAAACCGGAGTGAAAGACTTGGAGAGGAGAAAGCCAACTCCTCCACTAAGAGAAGTGTTGTGACTTAAAATGACTTCCCCCTCCCACTCTCTCCTCCAGTCTGCCTCATTGGTGCTATCACTATGTGTCTCCTGGAAATAAAAAACATCAATATGTTTCATTTTGGCCGTTTCATATATAGCTGCTCTTTTTTTTGACTCTCTGGCTCCATTTATATTCAAACTTCCCACTCTAAAATTATCCATAAGTGAGAAAATAAGAACAAAAATAAAAATCAATAAATTAATTAAAACACACATTGGAGCTCTTCCCGTCATCATTGTTCAGTTGTTTTCTAACTTTACACACAAGTTTTTTTAATCTAAAAAACTCCTTGTTAGTGATGCCAGACTCCTCCTTTTGGCTCATGTGGAGTCTGGCCGAGGTATAAAACAAACTTAAAACTGGGAAATGCTCTTCAACTTTAACACCTTTAGCATTTTTGGTTTTTGCTAAAAACAACTGAATCATTTCTGCAGAGTAAAGTTTTTTCTGTTGACTGTTACTTATTTTAAATCCAGATATATCACTGCTATCAGAGACACAGTCATCACTTTCACTTTCCTCTGTCTGTCCCTGTCCCCCTACTGTCTGTCTGTCCTCCTCCTCCTCCACTTTGCTATTCTTTGCCTCATACTTTGTGCCTCTAGTTTTCCTTCTGCGTTTAGAAGCAGATTTGACCCTCACTGCCTCCTCTTCCTCTTCCTCCATCTCAGCCTCTTCCACCTGTTCCCCCCATGTAAGTTTACTGTTCCCCCCACCTGCCTCCTCTGCCTGTGTTTCATCTTCCTCCTCTGACACACCCTCCTGCGTTTCACTGACCCCACTTGCTTTATTTATCTGTACTTCACTCACACTTTTTCCAGCTGTTTCTTCCCCCTTTTCTTCACCCACCTCACTTTCCACCACATCACCCAAAACCTCTCCTTCACTTCCCTGATTGTTTTCACCCACACCGTGCACATCATTCATACTCACCACCCCGTGCTCCAGGTCAGACACAGCAGCGGCGAGGCGCGGCGCGCTCCGCGGTGCCGCTATCGGCCGC
>NC_089195.1:35804756-35832256 GCF_963930695.1 Labrus bergylta
TTAGTTGTGGAAAATATATTTTAGCATAATTTTGACTAAAACAACCAGAAGGACACTTGAATATCTATTCTATTCCACCATAGAGCGCCACAGGAATGAGTCCTAAAACCAGGAAGTAAGTTAGCATGTTAGCGCCATGGGGTCTAACGTCTAAAAGTCAACGGGGATTTTGAATGTGTTTGTGGTTAGACTCCTGAAATAAGGTCTGTGGTTAACACAAGCTGAAGAGATGTTGGTGTTTTGTTAGATCACATAAACTACGTTAGGTAATACCTCCACTTGTGAAGTTTGAAGTTTTTACTCGTCTTTAAAAAGGCGGTTGCTAACAAGCGGCTAAATGTGACTACAGTGGTTGTCGGGGACATTAAAGGTCATCACGCCGGACACAGAGGGCGGGAACTCTCTCACTAGTCGGAGATGTCTCCTGTAGGTTTAATCTTTAGGTTAAGGTGAAGATTATGTTAGTAAACTATTTATTAAACTACGTGGATTAGTTTATCAGAGATCGTCTGAAGCATAATGCTAGTGATGTCACAATCATCCCACCGTGGTGTAGTTAGCTTTAGCATAACGTTAGCTTCTTACTTCTGTCGGCCGCATTAACTCTTCAAACATCATAAAAATGGCGTTCATCTGTGAAGATCATCCTGCTGAACAAAACGCCTACGCTTCAGAAACGTGTGTTTACCACAGAGATTATTTTCTGTAATGATCCAAAATCCAATGAAAACATCCCAGAGGAGGATTCTCATTAGACCCCATGGAGATGATACTTCAGGGTTGGACTACAAAATACGTCATATGGTTTGTTCTGTATTGAAGCCACACATTTCAGCCCGTTGACTACATAACGTGAAGTAAGTTTTGATGATATTATGGGGTAATATATTTATAAAATTTGATGTTTGGTATTAATACGATTTGGAAGATTTCCAAAATTTCCCAAGCTTAACTTCCCGTTGAAAGCTTCTGGAAAATGTTCTCTCCTTTTGCAAACCCTACACACACCTGCTGTTTGTAGTAAAGAGATCTCACCGAAACCAACGTGATCAAACGTGACTTCAGAAGAATTCGTTTCAGCGGTTACCACGACAACCTGACTGCGGAGAGCGCAACATCCGCAAAGAGGATGCTGCTCTGTCGAGACTCAGACAACTTCATACTTCATCAGTTTCAACGTAGTGAAACCTACGACTCCTACTCATGTTTCAAAGACAAAGTTGAAAAGAAATGATGAAAGCGATCGTAACGAACAAGCTCAGACGTGTCGTTTCCCGCTCTTTTCAGTGGATCCAGCTGATGGATCGGTTTACTCACATCGTAGCCCAGACTCTCAGCCTCATTGGCCACGGTGAGTCCGGCCAGTTCTCCCAGTCCGAGCTCGTTGGAGACCGCCTCGTCCACCCGGCCCAGGATGAACGACTTCCCTGAGGACGGCAGGAAGGTCATGGCTTCTGCGGAGACGTAAAACACAGACAGCTGGGGGGTCAGAGAGTCTCTAAAAACCCTCTAAGACTGAGTGCTGAGTGTTTAATAGGAGACTTTACCCTCTTCAGGACGGCCTTCCTGCTCCAGGCGGGGCACAGCGGGGCGGGAGGGCGGCGTGACGGGCGGCTGCATGGAGGGAAGCTCCTCAGCGTCCCGCAGGTTAGCTAGCATGTCCTGGAGCTTAGAGCGGTTTGGTCCTGGAGGGGGGGGACGAAGAGGACGAGGAGGAGGAGGGGGAACAACGTGAAGGAAAGACGTTTGGGAGACAGAGATGGTAAAGAGAAACGTTAGCAAAATGAGTTTAATCGTCATAAAGAAGAAAATAAAATCAGCATGGAGGATAGAAGAGAAGAGCAGCTCTGCAGAGGATGGAAACAGACGAGAGGACTCTAATAATGTTCACAATCACAATCAGTAATTCTACACACTGTGTTTGTTTTTTTAAATAAGAACTGTCCTCTGTCTTTCCACAAGTGAAAGTGTTTATAGTATATGCCTAGTATTGTTTTATCTCTATTGTAATTTCTTGTTTCATTTAATTAATGTAAATATGTTTGTTTTTTAACTTTTTTCTATTTTTACTAATTACACTACTGTTTTTGAGCTGTTGTAACAAAGAAATTTCCCCCAATGGGGGATCAATAAAGTTTAAATTTATCTTTAGGAAGGAAAATAAATCTGGAGAGTCAGAAAACAGAAAGAAGAAGAAAAGTCTGCAGGAGGAAAAGAAACATGGAAACTCACTGACACAGAAACATAAAGGGTTAATGAAGACATGAATCATGAGGATTCATCAGTGACTGCACTGGACCCAGGGATTCATGTTTTTATGTAAAAGAATGGAAACGAATGATTTACACACAGATGTTCAATAACAGATCAGAATAAAGGGAGATTTATCTTTAGCTCTATGGAGGCCCTGATGGGTCAGTGAGGTAAAAAATAGTCTGGTGATCCATTTGTCTGATCAAACTAGCGTTCTATTTTGTGTTTGTGATAGATTATTTTAAGTAGATTTTTGTGTCTGTTAATATTCTGTAATCTTCTGTTGTTGTTGCAATACTCATTTCAGCCACAAAAGGCTGAACTACTCCATGACATTTAAAGGTCACATATCGTGCAACTCTAATATGTGTCTCTAGTCCGTCTACAAACCCCCAATGATGAGAAAAGTCCATCCTCTCAGTCTTCTGCCTGCTCCACTTTTCAGAAAATGTGTGCTCAAACAGGCCGTTTGGAGATTTTCCCTTCATGACATCACAAAGGGCAGTAGCCCCTCCCCCAGGTGGGTGACACTCCCACAGCTAGGTATTTGTTCTGCCCTCTGAGTCTGTCTTCTCATCGTAAACAATAGGACATGGAGCGAGAAAGCACCGAGTACACCCGAGCCCTTCCAGAGAGGGGGCGTGGTCAGACACAGCTCATTTACATATTTAAAGGTACAGACACAGAAACAGCCTGTTCTGAGCAGAGCTGAAATAGAGGGGTTTATAGACATGATCAAATACAGGATCAGAGTGGATTTAGAACAAGAAACTTCACACACATGTTTTGAGGAGCTCTGACACTTATTTAAACTGAAGAAGAGGAGGAGGATATGTCACCTTTAAACGTTTTGCATATTTCAGTGATGGATGAAGTTTTAACTTTTCTTTATGAATAACTTAAACATTTCAATTTTAGTTTTAAGTCACACAAATGAGGTGACATGAAGTGTAATTTATTGTTTTGTGTCTTCACTTGTAAGATGTGCAGAGACAGGACAGAGGATGGACTCAGTAATCAGGGAGAGAGAGAGTGGGGTCTGGCATGCGGGAAAGGAGCCACAGGTCGGATTTGAACCAGGGCTGTCTGCCTGCTTCTCTCTCTGTACATCAGAGAAAGGGAGATGGGGGGGCGAGGGGACAGATTCAGAGGAGGAAAAATAAAATGGAGTGAGGAGAGAGGATGAGCTCCAGGCCTGCGTCAGGACTTACTCTTCACCCCCTTCTTGGACTTGCGCTCCTTCCTGTACTGCTCCTTGAGCTGGGCTATCAGTCCCTGGTCCACGTCCCAGGCCAGCTCACCCAGAGGAGACTGCTCTTCCTTCTCTACAGGCCGGCAGGGGAAGGAGGAGGGGAGGAGGGGAGGAGGGGAGGAGGGGAGGAGGAGGGGATGAGGGAGGAGGTGAGGTAGAAACTTGTGGTGAGTGCCTGGATGCATTACAAAACATAACTTCACCGTGATGAACAAACTGAGGCAGGCAGGAAGAGGAGGGACGATAGAGTAGGGTTACGTCTGCCTCTTTTGTTATGATGGAGCAATCTGGCTTCGTAAACAAACAATAAATAATCTGAGATTTTCAGAATAAAGTTCTTACGGTGCAAGAATAAAGTTGCAGGATGATAAAGCAGTCATTTGAGTTTACGGTTAAACGCTACGGTTAAATGAGGAATACTTCCTCATTTCAGAGCAGACGATTGGCTGCTCTTTCGGATATTCCCCTTCAAAATAAAATATTGGTAAAACATAAACTAAATTTCTGTGCAAAATTTTGACTTTTATCTTGAAAAGTTCCAACTTTTTTACGTGGCCCAAATACTCGTATGTCTGCAGCTTTCTCCTTCAAAATAAAATACAGACTTCTCCTAAAGTGAAGCTGGCTGGTTCATTCAAAATAAAATACAGACTTCTCCTAAAGTGAAGCTGCTCCATTGTCCCTTCTGGGCCTCCATACATGTGTGGTGGTGACTGTGTCTGCAGAGTCCTCTGACTGGATTTTACTATTCTGCTTTGTTCTGGTTGACTCAGGACATTTCTGGGCGGAGTTGGTGTGTTTCCTCCAGCCAATTACAGCGCAGCAGGTGAGTTTCGGAGTGGATATAATTCTGCTGCCTCGCCTGTGGGGGGCGTAAGTCTAAAGTCGGTGTAAAACAGCTCCCTCTAGTGGAGACTATAAAGTCTAAACATTCATCTCTGCTTTGAAAATAAAGCCTGGAGATGATGATTTTGCTGCTGTCACTTCTTGAATCTTCAGACAAAAAACAAAAAAAGCCTTCAACTTCAGCCGAGAGCTGAGACGGTGATAAAAATAAACATTGCGTGCAGATGGTCACTGGGTAAAGATGACAAAACATGCAGAAATCACTGAGGGGGAGTCTGCAGGACTGAACGCTGCCACGACAACTGCGAGCGGAGACAAAAGGAAGGATCTCATCATCCTTCCTGGTAGCCTGGGGCGAGTGACGCGATGGGTCGAGGAGGTGGCGTAGGTTCAAGAAGAAAAGACTCAGAAATGACAAATCTGTTTCATAAGTGAAACAGCCAAACGCAGGGGCTGTTCCCGCTTTTCCTCTTTAATATGTCCTGTTTGTTCTCTGATGGGAAACAAAACTACTTATCATTTAATAGTTTCATGATTGAAAGATGCAGCTTTTAGAAACGGAAACGTCTTAAACAAAAAATAAAAAAATAACCGTTTTCAGCTCCTCTCAGGCTTCAACACCTCGATAAGAGAGTGAGAGCTGCATTGAGTCAGCACTCCTGTATGACTATCTGGACCGTGAAGTGTTGAGTCACACACTGCGTGGGGTTCGCTTTTTTGTCATTGGCCAAAAACGACATTGAATGTGTTGCTAAGTAACGGTAGGAAAAAAGGGGATTTTGAATAGACTGCGGGGGACGACAGGTCACCAGCTGGAAACTTTATTTTGTCGAGTGTTATTTAGAAAGGAAGTGTGTTGGTGCAGGAGCATCACTGTGCTGGACAGGTTTGTGTTCTGCTTTCACTGTGCTGGACATGACCACCGATGATACACCTGTTACAGGACAGTAAAATCAATTCTACTCCGAATCAGTAGTGAGTTAGGATTTCTTCGTTTTTGTTCAGCTGATATTATATAAACCTCAGTTCAATTTCAGTTAAGTCAAGTTAGCGTCTGTTATTTTAATACATTTTTAACCCCATGTTAAACGCATGGTATGTAAATTCTGCCACCAGGGGGCTCTCAATCAAAAACAATAACAAAAGACGACTTAGAGGGTGGCGGGGAATCATGGGACAGATTCTCTCTACTACCCAACGTTTGGGTCCCGACCCACCAGTTGAGAAACACTGTAATATATAGAAAGTACAGTAGGTAATTAAAATCATCTTTTAGTTTGGATCATGTGAAATCGAGTCACGAAACTGCAGTCTTTTGAAGCGGAGTACCACAGGGCACTATATTAGCTCCTCTTAACTTTTCAAATAGTTCCGAAAGAATAAAAGCCTTAAAGTCCTGATCAGTTAATCCCATTAACCCTGATCACAATGTTTTAATGTTCTGCTGACTCACCCCACTCTCCGCTGTCCTCCCCACTCCTGGACTCGGGTGATCCGTCCAGCTCGTCTGGACTCGCCAGGAAATCGAAACCCTTCAGAGCTTCCTCCGTGTCGGGGTCATCGCTGAGGTCTGAGGTCGTGGAGGAAGGTGTGGACGACTGTTTCTTTCGTACCATCTGCTGAACGTTAGGCAAAAAAAAAAGTGAAAGGAGACTCAAAACTTCCTCACTCAGAGTTTAAAAACATCAGGAAATGAATGTCTGATCCACTCAATAATGTGTGCAGAGGAGAAATTCTGCCATAAAAAAATGCATGATGATTTCTTACTTATTCAAATGCAAATGTAGCTAAAAATTGTGCTGCAAATTTTTAAATTTTCTTTTTAAGGACTAGATGATACAATCCGTTGTAACCTGCATTATAACCTAAGATGATGTGAGTGGGGACGATCATGCCTGCTGAGGGTTTCTAGGGAGCGTTGTCTTGGTAAGGGAGATAAAGGGAGGCTACAACATCACTGGGGTCATCATGTGGGCACCATGCATCCTAGGTGTTTCGATGACAGGCCCACGAGACCTCCAAAGGGCTCATCAGCAACATCTGGCGTCCCAGGTGTGCCCCCCTCTTTTTTACCTCCCTCTACTCACCCTGTTAGGAGGCTAAGGTAGTACCTCTCCTCATTGATGGCCTGCCGTAAGGCCTACTCATGAACCCCCATGTCCTTCAGAAGCCTGGTGGTTGACCAGCCCACAAAGCCTCTGCATCAACCTCAACAGGGCAGTCCCTTACTTTCCAGCGGATTCTCTCAGCTTAGATTACTCGGGGCTTTAGGCTTCCTCCATAGCATCCAATTTAGCGATGCAAAGTGAGGAGGACCAAAGCACAAGATCTGGTCTGGAGGTGTGTTGCGGTAATCTCATCTGATTTAAAGCCGTTTACTGCTTACTTATTATTGGATCCTGAAACCAATACAAGCTTTCTGCCACTTGCTGGCTCAAAGATAAAGATAAAGATAAAGATAAAGATAAACTTTATTGATCCCCCGTGGGGGAAATTTGTGCATTACAGCAGCTCCAGAAAACAGGGGACGGGAACATACTTATTAAAAATAAAAATAGAAGTTAAAGTGAAGTAACTCCGTCCACCTTGATGCCATGTGCATTCCCTCTATATGAACTTTTCTACTTTTTGAATGTGATTTTTGAAGCCAAGGCATGAGTCAATTTGAACTCCTAAGAATGTTCTCGTGCTCATGTCTTACTGTAGCCAGGTCTAAGATGGTCTTGTCCCTTCCTTCGCTGTCCTCCTCGTCATCATCATCGCTGAACTCTGCTGCGGCGCTCTCTATGAACTTAAAGGCCTCCAACACGGTGGCCGAGTCGGACATGTCCGGTTTACTGGAGGGCGAGAGGAATAGAGACTGAAACTATAAAAGGTGTTACTCCAAAGACGGTCTACATTTAGGGTTCTGTAGTTCTCTCGCCTCCATCTCGTACCTGACCATGCCGCTGTCCTTCAGAGAGGACGGTTCGGTGCCGTTGACCATGGGTTCGGCTTTAGTGTCTGAAGGTTTCTCTCCTGAGTCTCCGGTGAGGCCGAGCAGTGCTCTGACTCTCTGAGACTTCACATCCAGGATGGTGTCTGTGTACCCAACCTCCTGCAGGTATCTGAGGACAGACAGGAGGTAGGACACAGGGGATAGAAGACAGAAAGAGGAGATAGGAGACAGGAGACAGAAAGAGGAGACAGGAAACAGGGACAGGAGACAGAAAGAGGAGATAGGAGACAGAGGCAAGAGATAGAAGACAGGAGACAGAGAAAAGACACAGGGGCAAGAGAGAGGAGATGGGGACAAGAGATAGGAGACAGGAGACAGAAAGAGGAGACAGGAGACAGAGAAGGGAGAGAGGAGGAAGGGACAAGAGACGGGGACAGAGATAGGAGACAGGGATAGGAGATAGGAGATAAGGGACAGGGACAGGGACAGGAAACACAGGGGACAGGAGGCATAAAGAGGAGACAGGAGACAGAAAGAGGAGACAGGAGATAGGAGACAGAGGCAAGAGAAAGAAGAAGGTGACAAGAGATAGGAGACAGGAGAAAGAGAAAGGACACAGGAGATAGGAGACGGGGACAGAGATAGGAGACAGAGAAGGGAGACAGGTCAGACAGGCTCATATCTGATTAGATCAGACAGCAGGAGGTCGATTATAAACTTGAACCAGCTCTCTGTTCACATCTTTTGTTCTTCCATCTCTCCGTTGTTCTGTAAAATGTAGAATGAACTAAAACATTCTGTCACATCCCTAAAGACTTTAAACCAAGATAGAGGATCGTATTTGAGAGGTCCCTGAACGCCCCTCTTCATTCTGTGTCTCGGTCTCTTCCTCTGGTGCCACGCTGTGACCCGCACAGCTGCACAACACCACAATTATATCAATGGAGCGAGGGACTCCTTAAAGGGCCACGCCACCCGTTTGAACTGAGATCAATGTGGATCCACAGTTTGTCAATGTTTGCACACAGAGATGAAACATTTGCATCAAGACAAATTTTACTCAGCGACAGTTAGCGAAGTGCTGATCAGACTGACCTGAAATATTTCTTACATTTCACTGACTTTCATCTTAATCATGATAAAAAGGTTAGTCACTTTAAAGACTTTACATGAAGCATTTTGTGGCTCCAAAAAATCAAAAAGAAGATTGTTATTTGACATCATCGCCTGATATGACAACTAATCTGGAGGATTCTGAGTTGAGGTTAGCTAACATTTACATGCTTTTAAATGTTAGCTATATCATCCTTCAGCAAAAGTGAACTTTTCCCCAACAGAAGAGAAGCCATGTACTTAAAAAAAGTTCAAACTGATCTCTGTACTGTACCTTGTCCCTGGGACAGCAGGACTCGAATGACCTGAGAGCAGCGCTTAATGGAGAGGTTTAATCCTCAGGGGACGGAGATTTATACAGAAAAACATCCAGTGTGTTTGTTCACACACACAGAGAGAGAGAGAGAGAGAGAGAGAGAGAGAGAGAGAGAGAGAGAGAGAGAGAGGAAAGTCTGCCTCTCTCTCTCTCTGTACCAGCCTCTCCGATCGCAGGAGGCCTCGACGCCTTCACACAATCCACCATTCACTGTCACCACACACACACACACACACACACACACACACACACACACACACACACACACACACACACACACACACACACACACACACACACACACACACACACACACACACACACACACACACACACACACACACACACACACACACACACACACACACACACACACACACACACACACACACACACACACACACACACACACACGTTTTCGAGTCCCGCACATGAGAAGAACACACCAGGTCAAGTCTGTCGAGTTCCCTCCAAGCAGTAAGTAAAAAGCTGAACAATGTAAATGCATATTGTGCTGAAATCTGCAGTTCCTCCAGTGTCCACTAGAGTCAGTCTCCTGCAGTGAGTCAGTCCCCATAGAGCCCCATGTTAAAATGTCCAACTTTACAGCTGCAGTTCCTCCAGTGTCCACTAGAGTCTGTCTCCTGCAGTGAGTCAGTCCCCATAGAGCCCCATGTTAAAATGTCCAACTTTACAGCTGCAGTTCCTCCAGTGTCCACTAGAGTCTGTCTCCTGCAGTGAGTCAGTCCCCATAGAGCTCTATGTTAAAATGTCCAACTTTACAGCTGCAGTTCCTCCAGTGTCCACTAGAGTCTGTCTCCTGCAGTGAGTCAGTCCCCATAGAGCCCCATGTTAAAATAAACATGTTTACAGCCTGGTATACAACTCACCTGTTTACATTATATTAAGGCTTAAAGGGATGTAGAATTAGGGGGCGTGGCCTCCTTACAGTGGGTATGGAAAGTATTCAGACCCCTTTACATTTTTCACTCTTTGTTTCATTGCAGCCATTTGCTAAAATCAAAAAAGTTCATTTTATTTCTCATTAATGTACACTCACCACCCCATCGTCACAGACATTTTTTGCAAATTTATTAAAAAAGAAAAACTGAAATATCACATGGTCATAAGTATTCAGACCCTTTGCTCAGTATTGAGTAGAAGCACCCTTTTGAGCTAGTACAGCCATGAGTCTTCTTGGGAATGATGCAACAAGTTTTTCACACCTGGATTTGGGGATCCTCTGCCATTCTTCCTTGCAGATCCTCTCCAGTTCTGTCAGGTTGGATGATGAACGTTGGTGGACAGCCATTTTCGGGTCTCTCCAGAGATGCTCAATTGGGTTTAGGTCAGGGCTCTGGCTGGGCCAGTCAAGAATGGTCACACAGTTGTTCCGAAGCCACTCCTTTGTTATTTTAGCTGTGTGCTCAGGGTCATGGTCTTGTTGGAAGGTGAACCTTCGGCCCAGTCTGAGGTCCTGAGCACTCTGGAAGAGGTTTTCTTCCAGGATATCTCTGTACTTGGCCACATTCATCTTTCCTTCAATTGCAACCAGTCGTCCTGTCCCTGCAGCTGAAAAACACCCCCATAGCATGATGCTGCCACCACCGTGTTTCACTGTTGGGATTGTATTGGGCAGGTGATGAGCAGTGCCTGGTTTTCTCCACACATACCGCTTAGAATTAAAGCCAAAAAGTTCAATCTTGGTCTCATCAGACCAGAGAATCTTCTGTCTCATAGTCTGGGAGTCCTTCCTGTGTTTTTTGGCAAACTCTATGCGGGCTTTCATATGTCTTGCACTGAGGAGAGGCTTCCATCGGGCCACTCTGCCATAAAGCCCAGACTGGTGGAGGGCTGCAGTGATAGTTGACTTTGTGGACCTTTCTCCCATCTCCCTACTGCATCTCTGGAGCTCAGCCACAGTGATCTTTGGGTTCTTCTTCACCTCTCTCACCAAGGCTCTTCTCCCACGATTGCTCAGTTTGGCTGGACGGCCAGGTCTAGGAAGAGTTCTGGTCGTCCCAAACTTCTTCCATTTAAGGATTATGGAGGCCACTGTGCTCTTAGGAACCTTGAGTGCTGCAGAAATTCTTTTGTAACCTTGGCCAGATCTGTGCCTTGCCACAATTCTGTCTCTGAGCTCCTTGGGCAGTTCCTTCGACCTCATGATTCTCATTTGCTCTGACATGCACTGTGAGCTGTAAGGTCTTATATAGACAGGTGTGTGCCTTTCCTAATCAAGTCCAATCAGTTTAATTAAACACAGCTGGACTCCAATGAAGGAGCAGAACCATCTCAAGGAGGATCAGAAGAAATGGACAGCATGTGAGTTAAATATGAGTGTCACAGCAAAGGGTCTGAATACTTATGACCATGTGATATTTCAGTTTTTCTTTTTTAATAAATTTGCAAAAATGTCTACATTTCTGTTTTTTTTCTGTGAAGATGGAGTACTGAGTGTACATTAATGAGAAATAAAATGAACTTTTTGATTTTAGCAAATGGCTGCAATGAAACAGAGTGAAAAATGTAAAGGGTCTGAATACTTTCCGTACCCACTGTAAGTGACAGGTGGGAGCTGCTAGTTGTCTGCTAGGTGTCACCTCAGCTAACACAGTCCCTAACCTTTGACCTCTGGGCCGCGTTTGAGCCTTTTGGAGATTTGTCCCTGTAAATATCAGACTAATAATCTGTCTCTCTCTGTGAGCTTTATTAACTTTTTTAACAGACCGTCCAACAAGTGTGACCTCCACTTTTTACAACCGGTCACATCAGAACTTTATTTTATTTACATGTTAGCAACAGTTAGCAGCTAATCTGAGTCTGTGAGAAGCACACTTGTTAGCGCGTTGCTTAAGGCCAGACATGCTCCGTTAATTTCAGTCTGATAAATAAGGATTTAGCCTTTAAGAGGTCATAGTTTGTGTTACTTTGATAACCCCCTCTCTCTGAATTTAACAACAGTTGTGAGTAATTCTTCCACATCTGTCGGCTAAGAGGTGCTCATAGTGGATTAGTGTTTGATTCTCATTTAAAGTGTTAATCTCCATTAAGAAGATTGACTCTGCTGCTCTCTTTCCTTAGACACACACACACTTTAAACACACACACAACGTCCACTGTCCCATGACACTGAAAGTCTAAATTAGTGAGTGTGTGTGTGTGTGTGTGTGTGTGTGTGTGTGTGTGTGTGTGTGTGTGTGTGTGTAAACTCACTGTCTGAGCAGCTGGCGTCCTTGTTTCCAGCTGAGCTGATGGCTGCTATTTGGAGGACTGGGAGCCTCGCTCTCATTCCCATCATCTGAGAGCGCGAGAGAGAGAGAGAGAGAGAGAGAGAGAGAGAGAGAGAGAGAGAGAGAGAGAGAGAGAGAGAGAGATATAGAGAGAGAGAGAGAGAGAGAGAGAGATATAGAGAGAGAGAGAGAGAGAGAGAGAGAGAGATATAGAGAGAGAGAGAGAGAGAGAGAGAGAGAGAGAGAGAGAGAGAGAGAGAGAGAGAGAGAGAGAAAGAGAGACATAGACAGAGAGATTGAGTTCTCAACATGTTTCTATCCATCCATTTATTCCCAAAGCGGGGGAGTCCATTTGTTGGTTTCCCCAGACTGATTTTGCAGCTCCTCTTGGGAGACCCTGAATAGTCCCCACATGGGATCATGGGATATGTAATCTCCCAATGTCCCCTTATGTTCCACAGATTTGTCCACAGGGGGGCGCCCAAGAGGCACTGTGATCAGATCCTTGATCGCCTCTTTATAAACTCAGGGGGGGTTAAAGAAGCAGAAAACAAGGAGCTCTTTCCACACTGTCTTCAAAGATCTTTGTGCTATATTAAGAGGAAATAGGCTGAAAAATGTGTGGAAGTGCAATAAATTCCAGTTCCTAAAGTAAGTTCCTCAGAACAGCTCCTTTACCGTTATAACTTCCTGCTTTACTTATTTTTATTTACCCCAAGCATTAACCAAAATCTTTAATTTAAGACAATGCATAACTGCAGTTCCTCCAGTGTCCACTAGAGTCTGTCTCCTGCAGTGAGTCAGTCCCCATAGAGCCCCATGTTAAAATGTCTAACTTTACAGCTGCAGTTCCTCCAGTGTCCACTAGAGTCTGTCTCCTGCAGTGAGTCAGTCCCCATAGAGCTCTATGTTAAAATGTCTAACTTTACAGCTGCAGTTCCTCCAGTGTCCACTAGAGTCTGTCTCCTGCAGTGAGTCAGTTTGGGTCTCTAGAGCTCATTTCTCTCTTCACCTGTACGGGCTGAATGTTTATACAACTCACCTGTTTATGTCATATTAAGAGAGAGAGAGAGAGAGTGTCTTGATTGGCCCAGATAAAAGCTCTTCAAGTGTAAATAAGGACATATTTTTAAACTAAGAGAGAGAAAGCGTCTCACCTGAATCGTAGCTGGGGGGTTTGATCTCTCCCTGGTTCAGCTCTGTCCCGTATTTCAGTTTATGATATTTGGCCCTGAAACAGACACACAAAGAAACAAACATATGTCACAAAAGAAGGATGTTTAATGGACTCTTTCAACGTTACATGCTCCCGTCAGATGGGGATTCAAACCAGGAACCTCCTCCCTGTGACGGGACAGCGCTAACCACTGGACCACAACCCTAACTATGTCATAAAACAGTTTGATAAATGAGCTCTCTGGGGTGTGATGCAACCAGCAGATTGGTTTAATATGTTAATGAGGGGTTTGAGTTTTCACACAACCCCCCCCCCCACACCCCCCCACCCCCCCCACCCCCCCTCTTGCACACGCTTCAGTGAACATCATCCAGACCTGCCAATCAAACACTCAGACAACCAAACGGAGTTAATCAGATTATCTCTCATTGTGCCATAAGAGGATCAGCTGCTCTGCGAGGTGGACGGATCGATTTCACACCGACGGGCTGATCGGAGGACAAACATCAGATTATAAACTCTGCTGTGTTTTCACCGTCTGAGGTCATTTTGTGGTCTCAGCTTCAGTTTCACTCAGAACTCATCACCAACAGGGTCGCACTGGGAGACATGTTGAACATAAAGGTCCACTCAGTGAGCTGTGTAGAGAGTGAGATGATAAAGGTATCTTACTCTCTGATCATTAAGGAAACATGTTGAAGTGCTGGCTTCTCTGACAACAATGCAGCAGCCAGTATGTCCTCCTTCTAACTTTACATTCTGCTCCTGAATGCTCTGGATTTGTTTGGACCAGAGAAGGTAGGCGCTTTTAAGACGACCCCCTCACACGGCCGTTTTGGACGCCCCTCAGTTTGTCAGATATGAGAGCAGTTATCAGGTCAACAGGTGTTGCAGCGATGGAAGCGGTCAAGAGAAGTGGTTCAGATAGAAGTGATTGTACCCGACCTAAAAAGTGCTTCTTGAAAATCTTTCATCTTCTCTGATTGGTTCTGTTGACATCACTTGAGCTTGTTTTCAAAGAAGGAGTATAATAAGTATTGATTGACAGCTCTGTCGACCAATGAGGCTCCTGTGTTGCTCTTTGCACCGGATGATCAGAGTGGAGGAGCGATGGTGAGAGCTGAGGGACCTTTGACCTTTCATGTGTCAGTTTAACGCGCATGTGTGTGTGTCTGTGTGTGTGTGTGCGTGTGTGAGTGTGTGTAAATGTGTGTGTGTGTGTCTGTGTGTGAGTGTGTGTAAATGTGTGTGTGTGTGTGTGTGTCTGTGTGTGTGAGTGTGTGTAAATGTGTGTGTGTGAGTGTGTTTGAGTGTGTGTAAATGTGTGTGTGTGTGTGTGTCTGTGTGTGTGAGTGGGTGTAAATGTGTGTGTGTGTGTGTGAGTGTGTGTGAGTGGGTGTAAATGTGTGTGTGTGTGTGTGTGTGAGTGTGTTTGAGTGTGTGTAAATGTGTGTGTGTGTGTGTGTGAGTGTGTTTGAGTGTGTGTAAATGTGTGTGTGTGTGTGTGTGTGTGTGTGTGTGTGTGTAAATGTGTGTGTGTGTGTGTGTGTGTGTGTGTGTCTCTGTGTGTGTGTGTGTGTGTGTGTGTGTGTGTGTGTGTGTGTGTGTGAGTGTGTGTAAATGTGTGTGTGTGTGTGTGTGTGTGTGTGTGTGTGTGTGTGTGTGTGTGTGTGTGTGTGTGTGTGTGTGTGTGTGTGTGTGTGTTCACTCACCTCTCCTGTTTGAGGGCGTACTCCAGCATCTTGATCCGTCTCACCAGGTCTTTCTTCAGGTTCTCCTGACCGCGTCTCTCGCCCTGCAGGAAGGCGATCTGAGCCTGCGAACGACAACGAGAGAAAACAGAATGAGTTCAGATTAAACTCTATTCTCCTCTAAAACCGCTCGTACAGATCGAGTCCCCGCCACGTCTCCTGTCAAACGCCAAAGTTTAGTAAATCACACGAGGCTGAAGGAGAATCAGAGACTGAACAGAGAGCGTGGAGGAGATTAACGGAGGGTCACTAAAACAGAGGCTGATGATGAGTGAGCGCACAGACTCTAATCTTTGTTTCTGTAATTATCAAATGCTCCGCACTGACGATCTAATTCCCCCTCAGAGATCATTAAACTTTCAGACGGTTTAATTCTGTTTGCTTTGTCTCCAGAGGCTCAGAGGCTGTGTGTTTGTGTGTGTGTGTGTGTGTGTGTGTGTGTGTGTGTGTGTGTGTGTGAGCCTGCTCTCATGCACCTCCGTAAGAGGGGGCGTTGGCGTCGTTACAAACTCACAAACAGGGGTATTTCGTAAAAACTAGAAACTCTTTTTTAGTTATGAAGAGAGTTAGAAAAAGAAGAGCTTCTACTCTATGTAGAAAAACATGTTTCCTACCTGATCTCTTCTGAAAAAGAAATAGTCAAAGGTTGATGAGTTAAGTTGATTCTTTATCCTGCATGAAGTCATGGGTGACATGTGCAGAGACATGTTGTCTTTTAACTTTGACTCTGGTTAAGGTAAACCCATTATTAACTGCTTACTTAACATTTCAGCACAGGTGATAAAGTTACAGATTATTATTATATATATTATATTATTATATTATTATATATATGATAAATACAATTGAATTTGAACTTAGTGCTGTTGGGCCACGCAGGCTTAGGACAGTCAAACAATGGACTTGGGCCTGCACCTCTGTAAAAGCCTCATTTGAGTTATTCACTGAATAATAATAATACATTTTATTTAAAGGCGCCTTTCAAAACTCTCAAGGTCACCTTACAGAGCAGAGATAAAAACAACACTCTGAGATCACAAAGAGGCCTAAAAGGACTCTTAATCCCAGAATCCCCTGCGGTACTTCACACCTACGCGTGAAGTAAGGGGGGACCGGAACCTCTCTCTCCTCATTGGAGGGGACCTGAGGTAGACCCCCCATGGAGCAGGCCAGGCTCCAAAACTCTGAGACTTCCATTGTTCTTCCTCTTTCCACGCGCTGACTTCAAGTGTTCGGAGACCCAAGAAGATCTCCTGTTTCCTGCAACCATCTTCCTTTGTTTTAAGTTTTTGGCGCGCAGGTAATCCGCGGCTGGCAGTGTTCTAAATTCCGAGCTCGGACTGTCCAGTGAACGCATCTCAGTTTCTCGGAGAGCGTCAGACTATAACAGATTATCAGAAAGATAACGGTCTTATTCCGTCCTGCAACGAAAGGACATCAAAGGACATCTTTCCACTCGACAGAGAACATAACGAAGCCGCTCTCGCCGTAAGGGACCCTCGCCGCCATCAGACGCCTCTGCACCAGGACGGACAGAAGATCTGCTCCATCGCCGGACTCTTTTCCTTTCACCAATCGCGGACAAAGCGATTCACAAGTGAGGCTTAATTAGGTCTGGGCAGAATTAGCTTTAGAGAGTGTTTTTAACAATTGTTGATCGAAGCAGAAACTGTAATTTTTATCTTTGTTGGACCTGCGTCCTGAGTTTTAACTGTTTAAAACTCTTGTTGTTTCGGACCGCTGCGTCCTATATGTGTTTAGCGTAACAGCGTTATAACCGGGTATTACTCTTCTGATCAGAAAGGCCAGTGTAAGCTGTATTAACCTGAATTCAGCTATTGGTTTGTTTCTGTGAATGAAGGGAATTACTCCGAGTTGTGGCGCTGGAGTCGGACTGTGATCCGGCCTCTTCAGGCACGCATTTCTCTTTTATTCTCTTTTATTTCCCCTCTACGAACATACACACACACACATATTCCTGTGTAAACGTACATCTGGAGACCAACTCCACCACCGCGCCATTACGCACAGAGATCTATACACTCGCGGCTATCCAGACGCCTCAGAGACACAGACTGTGTAGGGCTGAACTCGGTCTCTTTTAGACCTTAAGGCCACATTAGGCCTTTGTTAGGTGTGTGCCATCGGAAGGGTGACCACGTGTAATCTCCCCCTTTTCCCCCTCCTCTCTCTCTTTCATTCTCACGCGCGCGCACACGCGCACACACACACACACCTACATTCACACCCCTTCCACAAGCCTTTGCTTGATAATGTTTGTTTGCTTAGATTAGTTTATAATAGTTATTTGTTTAATTAAGTTCATTGATTTTGGATTGATGTTGCTTTGTTTAAATAAATTCTGTTATAATTTAAGAGAGCAGTTGTTTATGGTTACTGGTGTATTTACATTGTGATATAAGCTGGGTGCGAAGGCTTTGTGTACGGATTTCACGCCTTCAATTTATTAAATATAGTTATTCATTATTAATAATATTAGTAATTAAATAACTAATTTGAGACTGATTTGAGTGATATTTTGGTTATATTTACCTGATTACAGGTTGGTGCCCCAAAACGAGATTAAACATAGTTTAATGATATTTTATTTATATTATTAATAATTAAGTATAATTATTAAAGAATATAACCAAAGTTGACTTGATACAACCCCAACAAGTGCACTGCTCTAAACAATATGTTAAGCTAATATTGAATAGAGATAAATCCTGGATGAAGTCAAGCTTCTTGCTGATACTACAGTCCTTGATATTAGTGCATTCTGACAGGTCACATCTGATTGCAGGTTAAACATTCTGTTTAAATATCTCTGTACAGCCCGGCTTTAGGATGACAGATGTTTTTCTATCAAGAGACCAGCTCTGTAGACATTTAAGATAATACTGAATACAAATTAACCCAAAAGGAAAAGTTCAATCCTGAAGCATTCATGAGGTGGAAGCCTGGGTAGGGTACACCCCCGAGTGTGTGTGTGTGTGGTTTTTGTGGATTAAGGAGATGGTGTGTGATTTCTCTGAGGGGAAGTGGCTGTGAAGGCTGAAATAACTCTCAACAATCACAAACAGCTCGCCCTCCGTCCCTCTGTCCAAACATCCGAAAACAACCGAAAACAAACCGACTCTACTGAGAACATCTCCAGCGCTCGGTGACCTGCCGATCAAACGCTCTCTATATGACACTGTGATGAACTCTGGACAGTTTTCACTCCACAGAGATCAGTCTTAGAGCTGAAATAACCACGGCAACAGCTGGACGTTTGCAGCTTCAAATCGACGTCGACAGCAAGAAAGAAGCGGTCAAAGGGGGGCGCCGGTCTTGGTCTCAAGACTTTTTGAAGTCTCTCTCTCGTCTCAGAATCGAAAGCATTTTTTCCCGGTCTAGTCTCGGTCTCAGGTTGGGCAGACTCTGGATTTTAAATCAAGATTAGATGGAAAACGCCTCTTTTTAAAAGAATTATAAACATTAAATTGCATTTAAAAAAATAAAAATTGGCTGAGGCGATGCCCGCCATGTACGGAGGCGATAGTCCTCCAAGCGGGCGGCCCCAGGTTCAAATCCGACCTGTGACTCCACTCTCTCTCTCTCTCCCTGGTTTCTGACTCGTCCTGTCTCTACAATTAAGGCACAAAATAGAAATTCTGCAACAACAGGTCAAGAGGTCAAGTGGCCCCAAAGCCTGCTGGGAAATGGAACACTGATTGAAAGGTAACTTGTGACCACCTCTGCGTCTCCTAGGTAGCGTGGGAACAGATGACATGTGACCCGCAGAGGTCAAAGGTCAAGCGATGTGAGCGGATTAGTAAGCGTGGTAAACTTCAATATGTCCTCTCTCTGCGTTCGTCCTTGGATGTTACTTCACACTTCATGTAAACATCCAGATGTTAACCAGCTGGATCTATGACGTCACACGCACACACACACACACACACACACACACACACACACACACACACACACACACACACACACACACACACCCACACACACACACACACACACACACGCACACACGCACACACGCCAGCGTCTCTTTTTACTTGTTTTTAAGGAGGAGAGAGTGTTGTCAACAGACTGTTGTCATAGCGACAGGACGGAACTGCAGCACTTTCACTCTCAGCGCTATAGGTGGACACCGGGCCTTACACGTTCTCAGCACGTACAGAAGACTTCCTGTTACCATGGTTACCAACACTACACGTCACCTCTACAGATAATAACACACTTCTACGGCTTTCACGCCTGCACAAAAAAGTTTTCACGCTGAGCTCTGTGTGATGGCTGATGTTAAACGACTGTTTGTGTAGGAGGTCATCACAGCAGCACCCTCCTCCTCCTCGTCACACAACGAGGAGGAGGAGGGTGAAACAAATGTGGACCAGAGGTCAGAGGTCACTGTGACACCTCTGTACGTCCACCATCGACCGTCCATTAGCCTCAGCGCTTTGATTACCCACAATGCTCTCCTCCTCCGCTGCGGTCGCGTTGTTTCAGCTCCAGTTAGTCGGATATGTTAAACAGGTCGGAAAGTTCACTCTGCTGACGCTCTCACAGGTCTGACTCCAGAGGACGAGAACACACTGATGCTCTAACGAGCTCCGGTGACTAACAGCTGTAGAGAAAATGAACCACGACGGGAAGAGGAACTGTCCTCACGACAAACTGGGTAACCCACTTGTTAAAAATTCCCATCAGCCCTTGCTTCTTTTTTAAGACGGACTCAGAGCGCCACATCGGATCACAGCGAGGAGGAAATATGCAAATGAGCTGCTTTGATTTAGTCAAAACTTCACCGACACGAGGACGTCTAAATCAGGACACTTTGGATTCATCAGTTTAGAGTGAAATAAATCTGTTTGATGAAACTCAAGGTTTCCTTTACGCCATCCAACACTTTAAAGTGTGGCGTGTTTTAAGACGATGCAATCTCCAATATTTATACAATTCATTCATCAAACGCTTCTATCTAAAGTGACGAGTAAGAACAACACGAGAGAGAGAGAGAGAGAGAGGAGAGAGAGAGAGAGAGAGAGAGAGAGAGAGAGAGAGAGAGAGAGAGAGAGAGAGAGAGAGAGAGAGAGAGAGAGAGAGAGAGAGAGAGAGAGAGAGAGAGAGAGAGAGAGGAGGAGACAACGACAGGAAGTGCAAACAAACAGGTGCTGACAGGAAGTGACCAGAGGCAGAGAACAGGTGCTGACAGGAAGTGACCAGAGGCAGAGAACAGGTGCTGACAGGAAGTGACCAGAGGCAGAGAACAGGTGTTGACAGGAAGTGACCAGAGGCAGAGAACAGGTGTTGACAGGAAGTGACCAGAGGCAGAACACAGGTGCTGACAGGAAGTGACCAGAGGTGCTGACAGGAAGTGACCAGAGGGAGAGAACAGGTGCTGACAGGAAGTGACCAGAGGGAGAGAACAGGTGCTGACAGGAAGTGACCAGAGGCAGAGAACAGGTGCTGACAGGAAGTGACCAGAGGCAGAGAACAGGTGCTGACAGGAAGTGACCAGAGGCAGAACACAGGTGCTGACAGGAAGTGAACACAGGTGCTGACAGGAAGAGGGGAGAGAGAGAGAGCGAGCTGCAGAACTCCAAACAGAGCATCAAAGACAACATCCCGACATTGACTCAGTCAGAGCAGCATGAAAGGAGGAGCTGGGTCGGAGAGGAGGCAGCAAAGAGTCTAAATAAGACGGCATGGAGGCTATTAGCCAATAGGATGCTTTGAAGCAAATCAGCTGATGAGGGCGATCAACCGTCACTAGCATGACACGTTTAGTTGTGCTGTTTTCAGATCTAGAAAAAGTCCTTCATCGTTCACCTTCACTAAAAGCCCTGAGAAGTTTGTAGTCAGTCGCAGAGGGACGTATATGACTTCTCAGAGTGCAGGGTGACTCATCAACATCGTCTTCATTCTTTCCTACACTATATTAAAAAAAAACAAACGCCTGCGTTACGCCTCAGAATGACGTCTAGAGTTATTCAAAGTGGTCTGCTGTGCTTTTAGCGGCTCTTAGTCGAGCATCAGTGTCAAAGTGAGACGGTTTCATAACCACAGGAAAAAAGTCCTCAGAGCGCGTTGAAAGATTTATGACAGATTATATAAACGTTAAGAGTGAAGGTTTGCCAACACAAACACTTAGAAAGTCAAACTGGGTCAAACATGAGAGCTGATTAGAGAAGAATGAGATGACCGGTCGAGACGCTTCGAGTCAAACCTTTAAACTAATAACACAGGAGAGGAGTCATCAACACAGGGGGAGGATACTCTGACTCCTCACTGTCTGACAAACGTGCAGGCTCATATCTAAAGCAAGTACGGTGGCTCATTTTGCTCGTATGAACCAGGAGTATTGATGTACTTATTGACAGTAATGTGAACTGGTTAGTTTGTCAGGCTCAGTTAAAGACAGAGACGGATTCTGATGTCCTGCAGAAACTTTGAGGTTTTGAACTGCAGCGTGTTCTGTGTCAGACTGTCTGGAAGGTGTCCTTATGTCCTTATCCATCTGTTCTGCCCTTGATGTGTTTTACATGTTAAAGGACAAAGTTTCATTGTCATTTGAATAAAAGGTTATTGTTCCTTTATTTTGAAATCTGTGAAGACACAGGAAGCAGGAAACAGGAAGTAGAACGTGTGTAAACAGAGAAGGAGCATGGTGGTGTTTGTAAGGGTTTCCATGTTGAATCCAAAGTCCTCCTCGGTGTGAATCCTTCAGAAAGCGATGGCTGTAAGTCTAACTTGTTGTTTGATCGTCTATATTGAGACATTTCATCTACATTTATTCTAAGTTTATAGGAGTTTAATGTAAATTTACACTCTACTATTGTTTCATAGCCAACTACTAAATGCAGCTTGTATTTTTCTTTTCTAGTTTCACTCTGATTCATTGTCATCTTGTCTACTTTGAAGAAGTAATTAAAGGAGCAAGCACGCTCACTTCCTGGCTCTTGAAAAGGAGTTTGGCTGGCTGTTTATTTATGTTAACACTTGTGAAGTACAACACATAGAAAGAACCATACACCATGCATCCATCTTCTTCCTCTTCAGGTCAGGTCGCAGTGGCAGCAGGTGAAGTAAGTCAACCCAGACGTCCCTCTCCACAGCGACATATTCCAGCTCCTCCTGGAGTAAAACGATGTGTTACCAGGCCAGACAGGATATATGATCCCTCCAGTGAACTCCAGGAAAACCTCCAAAGGGAGGCGTCCAGGAGGATCCTAATCAGATGCCTGAACCACCTCAAGTGATTGCTTTGATGTGAAGGAGTAGTGGCTCCTCCCCCTGAATGTCTAAGCTCCTCCCCCTCTCTCTGAGGCTGAGCCCAGACACCCTCCAGAAGAAACTCATTTCAGCCACTTGTATCTGCGATCTTATTCTTCCAGTCTCTACCCAAAGCTAATGACCACAGGTGAGGGTTGGAATGAAGATCGAGTGGGAAATGGAGAGCTTTGCCTTCAGGCTCAGCTCCCTCTTTATCTTAACAGTTTGATACAACGCCCACATTACTGCCGACCCTGAGCCAAACCGTCTGTCAATCTCACGGTCCATCTGACCCTCACTGTGAACAAGACCCCGAGATACTTAATCCTTCACTAAATGGAGTCTATTCTTAAGGGTACCACGTTGAAAAAAGGCTGCGTGTTCTCTACAAGCCTGTGGGATGACACATTACTAATAACTGTACAAAATCAATATCCACTACTGTTGTATCCCAAACAGCTCGACGTGTGCACTCAGAGGAGCTGCTGCAGCCGCTTTCTTCACCTCTGAGATCCTGTAAGAAACCAACAACAGCTCCGTCTTGCAGGAGAGGCAGCGTGGGAGAACCCGCAGCTCATCGGATCATCACACAGAACAAATCAACACTTAATGATTCCGGCTGTTTGAGTTTGTAATGTGCACACATCCTCCTCTTCTTCTTCAGTTTAATTCAGGGTGTTGAATTACAGTTTCTTATCTTACTGTTTTTATGTAGTTAGTTTGGATTCCGGATGTTTTTAATTTAATTGAATCTGAATAAGTGTCAGAGCTCCTCAAAACATGTGTGTGAAGTTTCTTGTTCTAAATCCACTCTGATCCTGTATTTGATCATGTCTATAAACCCCTCTATTTCAGCCCTGCTCAGAACAGGCTGTTTCTGTGTCTGTACCTTTAAATATGTAAATGAGCTGTGTATGACCACGCCCCCTCTCTGGAAGGGCTCGGGTGTACTCGGTCTTTCTCGCTCCATGTCCTATTGTTTACGGTGAGAAGGCAGACTCAGAGGGCAGAACAAACACCTAGCTGTGGGAGTGTCACCCACCTGGGGGAGGGGCTACTGCCCTTTGTGATGTCATGAAGGGAAAATCGCCAAACAGCCTGTTTGAGCACACATTTTCTGAAAAGTGGAGAAGGAAGAAGACAGAGAGGATGGACTTTTCTCATCATTGGGGGGTTTGTAGACGGACTAGAGACACATGTTAGAGTTAGAGGAACATGGAGAAGTGGATTTTACAGAATATGAGACCTTTAAAAAAGATACCCTGAAAACATTTCATGAAGGCTGTCTCTGAAATCTTCACACGTTATGCACACACGTCCAGATTTCCTTCAGCTCCATTAAAATGAGGTCATTGTAATAATCGGCTCTGATCACTTTAGTAAGGGGGTCAGCCTTCATATCAGACCAACATCAAGTCCTCCTCTATGAACCTCTGTGTTCTGTTTTTGACCAACATTTAAACTTTGACTCACATCACTGAGCTGCTTCTTTCAGTTAAGAAACAAAAATCTGATTCATCCTAACAGTCGAACACAATGAGCTCTGAAAACACGCCTTAATCTTCTCCTGCTTAGATTACTGCAACTCTCTCTCTTCACCGGCATCACTCAGACCTCAACATCACATCTACAGTCAGCAGCTAGGTTGTTAACAAACACACGGTCTGAAGAATCTGTAGTTTCTTTTAAACAGCTGCTACAAACTCTTATTTATGGCTCACCATTTTCTATAAATTCATTCCGTCTGTGCGTTCCCGTTGGTCTCAGGAGGCAGGACATGATATCTAATAGCAACGGGGGGGCCAGTGGCCTAGTGGATTAGTTTTCAGGTCCCGTGTACAGAGGCTTCGGAGCGGACGGCCAAATCAAATCAGACCTGTGGCTCTTTTCCCGCATGTCATTCCTCACTCGCTCTGTCCCTGATTACAGACGCTATCCACTGCCCACAAAATACCACCTTAAAAAAAAAAAAGGCAGACGATGCAGCAGCGTCCCAAACTGTGTGACATGTTGTTCCACAGATTCATAACATATCAACTTAACGCCGGTGAAGAACATACTAAAGAAAAGAAATCCTAATGGAGCAGTTTCAGATTGTCAGGGGGAATAAAAGGTCAAAGTTATGGTGAATAATGTGTCTGTTTCCTGAACTCACTTTCCTGCTGTGGCCGCCACAACACAGACACAACGTTTTCATTACTTAATTTTACTGAGCAATAATGAGCCTAAAACCAACATCCTGTTGACAATCTGAAAGGACTGAATTTACTGGATCTGTATCAAATGCAGCTCTTTTTATTTAGAGTAGTAACTCATCCATTCATACACTGATGGTGGAGGCTGCAGTGTAAAGAGTCCATCAGTATTAACTCATCCATTCATACACTGATGGTAGAGGCTGCAGTGTAAAGAGTCCATCAGTATTAACTCATCCATTCACACACTGATGGTAGAGGCTGCAGTGTAAAGAGTCCATCAGTATTAACTCATCCATTCATACACTGATGGTAGAGGCTGCAGTGTAAAGAGTCCATCAGTATTAACTCATCCATTCATACACTGATGGTAAAGGCTGCAGTGTAAAGAGTCCATCAGTATTAACTCATCCATTCACACACTGATGGTAGAGGCTGCAGTGTAAAGAGTCCATCAGTATTAACTCATCCATTCATACACTGATGGTAGAGGCTGCAGTGTAAAGAGTCCGTCAGTATTAACTCATCCATTCACACACTGATGGTAGAGGCCGCTGAGTAAAGAGTCCATCAGTATTAACTCATCCATTCATACACATTCACACACTGATGGTAGAGGCTGCTGAGTAAAGAGTCCGTCAGTATTAACTCATCCATTCATACACATTCACACACTGATGGTAGAGGCTGCTGAGTTAAGAGTTCATCAGTATTAACTCATCAATTCACATGCTGATGGTAGAGGCCGCTGAGTGAAGAGTCCGTCAGTATTAACTCATCCATTCACACACTGATGGTAGAGGCCGCTGAGTGAAGAGTCCATCAGAATTAACTCATCCATTCACACACTGATGGTAGAGGCCGCTGAGTAAAGAGTCCATCAGTATTAACTCATCCATTCACACACTGATGGTAGAGGCCGCTGAGTAAAGAGTCCATCAGTATTAACTCATCCATTCATACACATTCACACACTGATGGTAGAGGCCGCTGAATTAAGAGTCCATCAGTATTAACTCATCCATTCATACACATTCACACACTGATGGTAGAGGCCGCTGAGTAAAGAGTCCATCAGTATTAACTCATCCATTCACACACATTCACACACTGATGGTAGAGGCCGCTGATTAAAGAGTTCATCAGTATTACCTCATCCATTCACACGCTGATGGTAGAGGCCGCTGAGTTGAGTCCATCAGTATTAACTCATCCATTCATACACATTCACACACTGATGGTAGAGGCTGCTGAGTTAAGAGTCCATCAGTATCAACTCATCCATTCACACACTGATGGTAGAGGCCGCTGAGTAAAGAGTCCATCAGTATTAACTCATCCATTCACACACTGATGGTAGAGGCCGCTGAGTAAAGAGTCCATCAGTTTTAACTCATCCATTCACACACTGATGGTAGAGGCCGCTGAGTAAAGAGTCCATCAGTATTAACTCATCCATTCATACACATTCACACACTGATGGTAGAGGCCGCTGTGTAAAGAGTCCATCAGTATTAACTCATCCATTCACACACTGATGGTAGAGGCCGCTGAGTAAAGAGTCCATCAGTATTAACTCATCCATTCATACACATTCACACACTGATGGTAGAGGCCGCTGAGTAAAGAGTCCATCAGTATTAACTCATCCATTCATACACATTCACACACTGATGGTAGAGGCCGCTGTGTAAAGAGTTCATCAGTATTAACTCATCCATTCATACACATTCACACACTGATGGTAGAGGCCGCTGAGTAAAGAGTCCATCAGTATTAACTCATCCATTCACACACTGATGGTAGAGGCCGCTGAGTAAAGAGTCCATCAGTATTAACTCATCCATTCACACACTGATGGTAGAGGCCGCTGAGTAAAGAGTCCATCAGTATTAACTCATCCATTCACACACTGATGGTAGAGGCTGCTGAGTAAAGAGTCCGTCAGTATTAACTCATCCATTCATACACATTCACACACTGATGGTAGAGGCCGCTGTGTAAAGAGTTCATCAGTATTAACTCATCCATTCACACACATTCACACACTGATGGTAGAGGCCGCTGATTAAAGAGTTCATCAGTATTACCTCATCCATTCACACGCTGATGGTAGAGGCCGCTGAGTTGAGTCCATCAGTATTAACTCATCCATTCATACACATTCACACACTGATGGTAGAGGCTGCTGAGTTAAGAGTCCATCAGTATCAACTCATCCATTCACACACAGATGGTAGAGGCCGCTGAGTAAAGAGTCCATCAGTATTAACTCATCCATTCACACACTGATGGTAGAGGCCGCTGAGTAAAGAGTCCATCAGTTTTAACTCATCCATTCACACACTGATGGTAGAGGCCGCTGAGTAAAGAGTCCATCAGTATTAACTCATCCATTCATACACATTCACACACTGATGGTAGAGGCCGCTGTGTAAAGAGTCCATCAGTATTAACTCATCCATTCACACACTGATGGTAGAGGCCGCTGAGTAAAGAGTCCATCAGTATTAACTCATCCATTCATACACATTCACACACTGATGGTAGAGGCCGCTGAGTAAAGAGTCCATCAGTATTAACTCATCCATTCATACACATTCACACACTGATGGTAGAGGCCGCTGTGTAAAGAGTTCATCAGTATTAACTCATCCATTCACACACTGATGGTAGAGGCCGCTGAGTAAAGAGTCCATCAGTATTAACTCATCCATTCACACACTGATGGTAGAGGCCGCTGAGTAAAGAGTCCATCAGTATTAACTCATCCATTCATACACATTCACACACTGATGGTAGAGGCCGCTGTGTAAAGAGTTCATCAGTATTAACTCATCCATTCATACACATTCACACACTGATGGTAGAGGCCGCTGAGTAAAGAGTCCATCAGTATTAACTCATCCATTCACACACTGATGGTAGAGGCCGCTGAGTAAAGAGTCCATCAGTATTAACTCATCCATTCACACACTGATGGTAGAGGCCGCTGAGTAAAGAGTCCATCAGTATTAACTCATCCATTCACACACTGATGGTAGAGGCTGCTGAGTAAAGAGTCCGTCAGTATTAACTCATCCATTCATACACATTCACACACTGATGGTAGAGGCCGCTGTGTAAAGAGTTCATCAGTATTAACTCA
>NC_089195.1:35837256-35857256 GCF_963930695.1 Labrus bergylta
GCCAAGAAACAATCATTAAGACTAAGTTTTCTGTTCGCAGAGTGAACACAGATAATACTGCACACTGAGTCAGATATAACTCAGATTGTGTGATGCAGGGTGTGTGTGTGTGTGTGTGTGAAGCATGCACAGGCTGCACAAACAAGGTGTGGAGGAATGTGAACAATGTGTCAAACTGTCAGCACACACAAGTAGACCTGCATTAAATCCTCACAGACACACAGAACACATGAGCATATCTGAGTGCGTCTGTGTGTCAGAGATTAAATGAGCTGCAGAAACAAGAACACCTTTACCCTGATGGTACAGTATATATATGTGTGTGTGTGTGTGTGTGAGCGTTGTCACGACTACTGAACGATAAACTTCGATATGGCAGAGCAGGATTTTGAAAGTGAGGGGGTCTGCAGCCCCGCTCGCCCAAACGAGTACGAGAGCCAAAGAGCTACAGAGACGTGTCATTTTAAAAGACGTGAATAACAAGAGTGAGAATAAATTCAGCGTGCAACAATCCTCCTTATATCTGAACACATTTCTCTTCATCTACACCTCTGAGCTCATGTGGGGATTTCTTCTTCTGTCTTCAGTGCAGAGCGAGCCGATTGCTGGCCTGAAGCAGTGACTCAGCGTGTTTCATCACAGTGACATCACACTGAGGCTGAAGTCCTGACACGGTGACATCACACTGAGGCTGAGGTCCTGACACGGTGACATCACACTGAGGTCCTGACACGGTGACATCACACTGAGGCTGAGGTCCTGACACAGTGACATCACACTGAGGCTGAGGTCCTGACACGGTGACATCACACTGAGGCTGAGGTCCTGACACGGTGACATCACACTGAGGCTGAGGTCCTGACACAGTGACATCACACTGAGGCTGAGGTCCTGACACGGTGACATCACACTGAGGCTGAGGTCCTGACACGGTGACATCACACTGAGGCTGAGGTCCTGACACAGTGACATCACACTGAGGCTGAGGTCCTGACACGGTGACATCACACTGAGGTCCTGATACAGTGACATCACACTGAGGTGCTGACACAGTGACATCACGCTGAGGCTGAGGTCCTGACACAGTGACATCACGCTGAGGTCCTGACACAGTGACATCACACTGAGGCTGAGGTCCTGACACAGTGACATCACGCTGAGGTCCTGACACGGTGACATCACGCTGAGGTCCTGACACGGCGACATCACGCTGAGGTCCTGACACAGTGACATCACACTGAGGTGCTGACACAGTGACATCACGCTGAGGCTGAGGTCCTGACACAGTGACATCACGCTGAGGTCCTGACACAGTGACATCACACTGAGGCTGAGGTCCTGACACAGTGACATCACACTGAGGTCCTGACACAGTGACATCACGCTGAGGTCCTGACACAGCGACATCACACTGAGGCTGAGGTCCTGACACAGTGACATCACGCTGAGGCTGAGGTCCTGACACAGTGACATCACACTGAGGTCCTGACACAGTGACATCACACTGAGGCTGAGGTGCTGACACAGCGACATCACGCTGAGGTCCTGACACAGCGACATCACACTGAGGCTGAGGTCCTGACACAGTGACATCACACTGAGGTCCTGACACAGTGACATCACACTGAGGTCCTGACACAGCGACATCACGCTGAGGTCCTGACACAGCGACATCACGCTGAGGTCCTGACACAGTGACATCACACTGAGGCTGAGGTGCTGACACAGCGACATCACGCTGAGGTCCTGACACAGCGACATCACGCTGAGGTCCTGACACAGTGACATCACACTGAGGCTGAAGTCCTGACACAGTGACATCACACTGAGTTCCTGACACAGTGACATCACGCTGAGGTCCTGACACAGTGACATCACACTGAGGTGCTGACACAGTGACATCACACTGAGGTCCTGACACAGTGACATCACACTGAGGCTGAAGTCCTGACACAGTGACATCACACTGAGGTCCTGACACAGTGACATCACGCTGAGGTCCTGACACAGTGACATCACACTGAGACAGTAGTGATGACCGGCGGCAGGAAGTAACCCCGTCAGGTGCGCAGGACACCTGTAATGCTCGTAGTTAGAATCTGACCTCTAGATCTCACTGAAGAATATACAACACATGTTGTCCTCGTCTGCCCCGGCGCCCAAAACTTTATTTTAGATTGTTTTTAATGTGTGATGTTGGAGTGTGAGCATGTTTGAGATTATGGAGAAGAAGATCTGTCAGGATTCTCATCATGTGTGGGATGTTACCAGAATTCAAAATGGGGAAGGATTTGAAAACTCCTTCAGTGTGAGCCGGGCTTTAAAGGGTTAATTCAACTGCAGGACAACAACATCACACTTTCTCTCACATCACAGTTTTTATTTTACTATGTGGGGAAAAAAAGATGATTCATGAGGTCTGCCCTGCGGGATCATTTCAGACCCTGTGTACAGTGTGTGTGTGTGTGTGTGTGTGTGTGTGTGTGTGTGTGTTTCAGTGTGTTTTTGTATTTTTAGCTGCGGCTGAAGAGGAAGGAAGTCGAGCGTCAAACATCCTCCTGAACAGGAGCGATGCGTGTGTAACCGCACACACAGCTCACACATGACTTCACCTCAATGTCGCATCCCTGCAGACCCCCCCCCTCCCCCCCCCGACATACACACACACACACACCCTTATCCACACAAACACACACTCCTCCAGGGCTAGAAAACAAATGATTTGATTTGTGGGTGTAATCGACCGGTGTACAGCCCATAAAAGGTGGTCATTTGAAGATTTACCCAGAGTTCATCTGACCTGATACGAGTCAACACAAAATCTGAATGAATAAATAATTTAAACTATATCAGATTCATATAACTCCACATATTATCTGTTTGAAATGTGTCTGATTTTTGCATTTTTATAAATCTGGAGATGCTGACGCAGTTTGAAACGATACCCAACCCGAGAGCTAGCACAGCTAACGTTTAGCCACTAGCCCTTTTCAGAGCTCCATAACTCAGCTCGGCGTCGTCCAATCATATGAGTCTGTGGCCGCCGCAATATTGGTGTCCCAGTCGCTGAATTCACACAGCAGGAGCTCCACATACACACACAGTCAGACATGCACACACACACAGCGCTGGCGCTCCCCCGCTGGCTCAGCTGATCCTGTCTGTCCTCTGTAACGTCTCTGAAGACGATATCATGACATTCAGATATTGAAAGCGAAACATGACAGGGGGTAAATATGGCGGCACATATATGGCTAACACACACACACACACACACACACACACACACACACACACACACACACACACAACACACACACACAACACACACACACACACACACACACACACACACACACACACACCACACACACACACACACACACACACACACACACACACACACTTCTTTGTTTTTGTAGTAAAGTCTCACTAATCTCTCCCTTCTTGTGTGCCAGCTTTTCCTCTGTTTCCTCTTCCTCTTCCCTGCAGCGTCCTGACCTCAGAGGAAGTGACTCTCTCCTCTCTCCGTCTCCCAGTTTCATGACGTGCCGTCCGTCTGCAGCAGAACAAATGGATTTACAGCTGAAATTGGTTTCCAGTCCCCGGTCCGCCGCTCTGACACACTCCGGCTCAACGGGAAGGAAAATGAAAACGAGACGTTGTTGTTGTTGTTGTTGTTGTTGTTGTTGTTGTGTGTGAGAGCTGTTCTACAAATCTGAAACTTCAGAATCAAAGCGTGAGGGGACTGAAGAGGACGCTGCGCTGTGATTGCTGTCAGGTTGTAGTAAAAGGTAAACGGAGCAGAAGTGATTCTCTTCATGGAGAGTCTGTGATAAGAGCGCAGGACGAGTGTTGAGTCTGTCTTATGTAACAGAGAGAGAGAGAGAGAGAGAGAGAGAGAGATGAGAGAGAGAGAGACGTCATTTTAAGAGACTGAACAATGCTCATCAGAGGGGGGAGGGGCAGGGGGGGCGCTCAGACACAGTTTGAGATGTATTATAAAACCTTTCTTCAGTCAGTCCATGCTTCATGCATTCACTCAATTTATGGAATCGCTGCCGTCTAAATGCATGTTGGGCAGTGTGCAGGAGTTTCCTCTTCCCTCACTGAAGAGAAGAGTTAATCCCCATTTTGGGATGCCGAAGACTTCTTTTTGTGTCCCTGTAGTACTGAAACAGGTATCAGGATTATTTCATTTATCACCTGCTGCGCTGTCATTGGCTGGAGGAAACACACCAGCTCCACCCCCAGACACTCAACCAGAACAAAGCAGAACAGTAAAATCCAGTGAGAGGACTCTGCAGACGCAGTCACCACCTCACATGTACGGAGGCCCAGAAGGGACGATGGAGCTACTGACTCCATCTTTTATTTTGAATCAGCGTTAAAAAAAAAAAGGATCGGTATCGGCCGACGTCATCTGCAAATAATGTGACATGAACCGATGTTTATCTGTTGTGCCAAATCAATTTAATGCCGACATCTTGTACACCTCACTCCTGATTCAGAGAAGATGTTTTTTCTATCAGACAGATGTTAGACAAACTGTCGGGCATGGTGGGAGTCTGACACCTAAAGAAGTCATGGAACAAACATCTGTATCGGCCCTGATTCTCCAAATCAGTGCATCTCTATGAATACATCAGGACCGGTTTCCTCTACTGGTTGTGCTCATTATTTCGCCTACTTTTTTTGAAGTTCTGGTTCGGTTCATTTGACTTCTGTGTTATATTGACAATAATGGTTTTAGGAAAAGTGTGATTTTAAAGCCAGGAAGGAGACTCATCCTTTAAACCCTGTAACATCAAAACAAACCCTGTAAAGACATTCACATGATGCTTTACATGACAAATATCTTCATATTGTAGAGGTGGGGGAATCATCTCTCTGATTTTGTATTGAATTCCATGTTGACTTTCATGAAACACCACACTGGAGAGCTTCTTCACACAAAGTCACAGCTGAAAACACCTGCACGCCTACGTCTCGTGACTCACCTGGATCAAGGACTGTGCGTCCTTTATCGGACACATTCCAGCAGGGACGCACAGCCTGACATTCAGGGGACAAAACATTGACCTCGGTGGTCCTGATGGCTTTGTTTTTTAAGTCAGATGGGGACAGGGGTTAATGTCGGAGGTATACCTCAAACGCTGCTCAGGTAACATCGAGCATCAGTAATAAAACAATGCATGATTATACATAATTAATAGAATAGTTAACTGCTATAAAACTACTCCAACTCGTCACAGTAAGGACTGGTGAGTCGTAAATCTCAGCTAACCTGGTTAGCAAGTTAGCGCAGAAACCTGAGAGAAGACAACATTCGGCAAAACTACAGTTTGAAAATTACGTAATTCTACGACACCGCGTTTAATTTGATCTTAAAATACCACTGAGGCAAAACATGATATCTGTTCTGTGTCTACATTGGCATGATATTTAAATCGGCATTAAAATGGTGAGCAAAGAAGCCCGTTTAACAACACAACTTTACGTTTTATATGGAATGTGCGTCACTCTTTGTGCAGAACAACATACACGACGGACGGGAGCGACAAGCAGCGTGAAGCCCCCCTATAAGTACAAATATCACCACAAAGTGAGCTGATTGTTTAATTATTCCAACCCCGAATTAAAGGATTGATGCTTCCACCTCAAACAAAGTCCGAAATGTCACTTTACGGGGTGTTTTTGTTCACCAATAAGCAATTATTCATTAAATCCCAGTGTTTTCACACGGGGTTTGGCAGAGTGTTGTCACCATTCCAGGACGGTTAGCTAGCTCTCTAAACCTCCGTGACTGCGGGGTCTTACCTGCAGCTCGGCCCGCTCCACCTCCCACTGAGCCTTCTCCACCTCGAAGCGGGCCCACTCATGCTGGAGAAAGTGTAAGATCCCCGGGATGTTGTAGTGAGCCCGGGCCGCCTCTCCGCCGCCGAAGTCTCCAGTCTGCGGGGCTTTAATGTTCCCAGCGCCGGGCAGCCCCGAGATGTTGTTGTTGTTGAAGAAGACACCGGGGCCCGCCTGCTCGTCCATGACCGGACCGGGGGCGATGTGGCAGCTGGTTCGGTCCGGTTCTCTCAACCGAGTCGGTTAAAAAAAAAATCCTCAGCACGGAAAATAGTCCATCTACGGTCCCGCACAACTCCTGTCTGAACCAGCTGTCAAAGGATGAGACAACCGTCAAGCTACCGGACAGCGAACCAACACGTCACATCCGGTCCTCTCCTTCAAAATAAAACCAAACGTTTGATTTGGGTTTTTTTCGAACATACAAAAAACAAAAACAAAAAAAAGCTGTAGTTAAAAACATGCAGAAAATAAATAAATTAAATACACAACAAAATAAATAAAAGTCCCTAATTCGCTCGAAAAGGAGAAAGGAGAAGTTAAAACATATTTAATCGTGCCTCTTTTTCCGTGTTTAGCAAATAAATAAATAAAATCCAACCATAAAATAAAATCTGGATAATGTTCCAACTTTATATCAATTAGTATCTTTGAAAATATATCAATCTACATGCGTTTGAACCAGGTGTACGTGTTAGCAACATACTTGCCTTCCTGACTTCCTGTGCTTCTGCAGCCAGCCTCTAGTGGACACTCGAGGAACTGCATGATTTTACACTTCAGTGTCGGCTTCATTTATCAAAGCCAGCCTCTAGTGGACACTCGAGGAACTGCAGGATTTTACACTTCAGTGTCGGCTTCATTTATCAACACATGAGGTTGCTGCTTGGACAACACTCAAGAAAGTTTATGGTGCGTTCCATTAACCAGGAACAACATCTTTCTCTCACCTCAGAAAGTATTCTGAAGGTACTTCCGCTTAGGCTAACATTAAAAGCTTCACACACCTGGGGACTGTGACATCAACTACAGCTTAGCCCCGCCCTCTACTGTAAATCTTCTCAGGCTATTTGCTAGTCAGATAAACACTGATAACTTTCTCAAACTGCAGAGGAGCAGCTGTTACGTCACAAACTCCTCAGAGTCAATTTTAAGAATCTCTGGATTTATTATTCTGAGAAGTTGGTGCAGTTTTTTTTTGTTTTTTTTATCTAAATGTTTTTCCGTCCTGGCTGTATTTGAACTAACATATGTTTAGGGTTTTATTTGTTGTTGTTCATACTGTGAAAAATAAACATTTGTTAGGGGGGCCGAAATGGCATCACGACACTTTCAAAATAAAAGCAGACATATTTTTTTTGCTCCCAGAGATTCACAGGAGCTGCGTCCACAGACAGCAGAGGAGCTACTCGTCAACAGGCGAGGCGGGCAACTGCTTGGAGCCACATGCCAGAAGGAGGCCATGGTGATGAAAGCTGGCTGAAGGGGGCCCTGGATCAATTTTTGCCTAGGACCCTAACAGACTCTGGAATCGCCACTGGCTTCTGTTTAGCGCATGTTTTCAATACAAAACCAAATATGTAGTTCAGCGTTTGAGCGCTCTCCGCCCTGAGCGCACAAACGCCCCGTGGGCTCAAAAGTTTTTTTTTTGCTGCCTCACATCGCTCTCAGTTGAAAGGAGATCTTTTGGAACAGTGCTGCGCTCATCACCGACTAATCAAAATGAAGAAGGGGCGGGACTTCTTATATCAGCTTTGTCGACAACAATGGACGGGGACACACTAGTCTGACCCGTCTATTCCAGCTCTCAGGTTGAGTCCAAAAACTTGTGAGGAAAATGTTTACTGAGGGAATAAATCAACTCAGAAGTAGGAGCGTATTATCATAGACTTCTATGGTGGACTTAATTGTGAAACAGTGCCATCTGCTGGTCGTTTGAAATAATGCAGGTTTCGCTTTTTATACCCAGAGGCTTAAAATCCACTTCTTCAATCTTTGAGAAATATTATTTTTCTTCATCACAGCTGATGTCTGGTCCTGCAGCCCCCAGTGTGTGTGTGTGTGTGTGTGTGTGTGTGTGTGTGTGTGTGTGTGTGTGTGTGTGTGTGTGCGCGCAGTGGGACTGTGGGAGCTCCACTCTGCGGCTTTAAGATTCATGCTTGCTGCTTGCTGCTCCGGCCATGTGCTAATCAGCTGATGCGTCTCAGCCGCCTCTATTTAACCGCTGCTCGGTCCAGTCCACCTCTCACCCTGCTGCTGCCTCCATCACACACACACTCACACACCCACCCACACACACACACAGCATGCCTCCGTTCAACAAAACCCCTCAGCAGATCAAAGCCTTCAAACAGAGGAAGAGCTTTGGTAAATGTCTCCGAAATGGAAGAAAAACTCGCGTGGGAGACTGTTTTTTATTTTTTTAACTAACTTGTTTTCTTTTCTGTGCGCAGCGACACGGAAACAGGAGGTGGCAGGGATCCGCTCCAAGTTCCCCAACAAAATCCCGGTAAGTTTCTTCTTCACATCATGCAAACAGGTTTTTAAAATGTAGCGGTGTTAAGTGTCCTCACCTGGTCTGTGTTTGTTTGTTTGTTTGTTTGTTTGCAGGTAATAATCGAACGATACGATAAGGAGAAGTATCTCCCTCCTCTGGATAAAACTAAGTTCCTGGTCCCGCATGAACTCACCATGACTCAGTTCGTCACCATCATCAGGTAAACGGAGCTTCTCTTCATGTTTAACTTTTTTTTTTTTTACATGATGCTCAATGTGTCTCAGGCTGACGTGGGGCGATGACTGTGTCGTGTAATGCTTCCGGAGACACTTTGGATGTGACTATTTACTGGCGCAGTGATGTTTCAGAGAACAGGGGGTCTTCATGCAGGCCTAGTGGAGTTTCAAAAGGCTGATAGTGCTGCAGTCAGTTGATGTGTGTGTTGCTGACTTTCCCGGAAGTTATTTGCCTTTTTTCAAATGTTTAAAAAAATCACCTCGACATTTTCCTCCAAATGCTCAGAAAACAAAAGGTGCAATATTTCCTAACGTAAGGCAAATAAACAGAGTGCTCCCAACCTGCAGAATATGGATTTATGCAGGGTGTGGAATTTCAGAGTGAAACATGGCTTTAACAATCAAACAGTGGATCGATTCAGCTGGCTGCAGAGTAATCCTCAGGAGCCGAAATGTGCCTGGTCAAAGTACGGGCCACTAAAAAAGGTTATTTAGAGGCGTATTCTTTAACCTTGGCCCTAATTATTTTTGGTGCAATATGATTTAAAAAAAAGTGGGGCAAAAGGTTTAACAATCGTTACATAAAACAGGCTGTGATGCAGGTGAAGGTTAAAATACTCTCAAGTGGGGGGGGAGCCTCTCTGTACTCCCTCGAATACTTTCAGTTCAAAAAAGCAGCTGAACATGACGGAGAGAGAAACAGAAGATCCAACACTTAAAGAAGCCTCGTACTTTAAATGTAGAATATCTCTTTAAAGGGGAACTCTGGAGGTTTACACTTTCACAGTTTTTGGGCTCTAAATGGTGAAGTGATTAAGAATTGTTCCAGTAGACGTCGTCAGCCTGCAGCAGGGAAACAGGCTGCAATGGATGCAATATTACCCAATATTATCTTTTTTTCCCTCACAGGCTCAGATTGTTTTCGTAAGTTTGTGACAACATCACAGAAATGATCCTGCAGAGAGAGAGAGCTTTATGTTACAGAGGAAGAAGTGTTACATCACTCTCTACAAAACTACAATCTTACAGATCTGTAGAATTACAGGCTGACTATTTTCTGGTGTGTTTGTAGAGAGTGATGTAACACTTCTTCTCTGTAACATAAAGCTCTTTCTCTTCAGGGATCCTCTCACTGATGTTGTCACAAACTTAGAGAAATAACCTGAGCCTATTTTTATAAATGCTAAGCTAGGAGCTAACACAGTGTTACCTGGAGCAGCAGTGTCTGTACTCAACCTTCACTGCTCTGAGTCCTCAGATGAGACGATGTGTCTGTTTTCAGTAAATGTTCTGAACTCCTCTCTGACTGTTTGAGACATTCTGAGCCGGTTTCACTTCCTTCCCGAGACGCTCGGTCTTTGTCAGGATTACTCTGCAAAAACTCTCCGTCCACTAACGGCACACTGTAGAGCAGAATCTGTTTTACAAGTGCAACAGATTCCTCCACTTGTTTTTTTTTTTTTTTTTCTTTAAACGGATGTTTTAAAGTCTCTACTCAGATTCAGATACTCTCCTTTATTTGTTACAGAACAGATTCACAAAGTTTCAAATTAGGTCGAGTTCTCTTCTCTGATGTTTGGAGACAGTCAGTAGCTTTCTCCTTCAAAATAAAATCCAGACTTCTCCTAAAGTAAGGCTGCTCATTGTCCCTTCTGGGCCTCCGTACATCTGTGGTGGTGACTGTGTGGTTAGCTTGTGCTAGCATGAATTAGCTTGCAGTGTAGCTACAAGCATTAAATGTACACATTATGTCCTGCAGGGGGTGGGGCTTCTAGAGGAGGAGGGGCCAGTTTGAACGTTGTTTACAAACATTTCTGCTGACTCCACATTTTACTTATTACTTCAGGACAACAACGCTGTTTCTTCCAGTGAATAACTCGTCTTCACAGGAAAACAAAGAGTTAAATAATATGTTGCTGAATGTCCTCTTTAGGCTTCTGTATAATTCTCCAGCTTTTTAAAATGTGTTGCATGAGGCTGTAATTCTTTTAGGATTTCCTCGTGCAGAAGAAATTTAGCATGAAAATTATGTTTCAAACTCATTTTTCTTGTTTGAGGGTTTCAGTTTAAATCCAGACTCAAACGCTCACAGCCGCTAAAGACTGAAGTTTGTTTCCCAACATGCTCGCTCTACGAACACTCGCTCTTTGTTGTTGGATAATCCACTCAGGTTCCAGTGACCCACTACTTGAGAAGTAGTCCCCATGAACACTTGATGTTCTGCAGATTAGCCAGAGAAACACTTTCTGAGTTGATACCAGAATCTGTAACTTTCAGATGAAACTGTTTTTATTTTTTTTGCTGTGGTATTAAAAAGTTAGCTTCTAAAAGTTAGCTAACGTCGTCCATGTCTTTGTGTGATCGAGACATTTCTCTCCTCGTCACATTAAAGGAGGAGTCACAACATTCAAACTAGGCCCCTCCTCCTCCAGAAGCCCCATCCCCTGCAGGAAGTAGTGTGTATGTTTACTGCTTGTAGCTACACTGCAAGCTAACGCACGCTAGCACAAGCTAACCGCCGGCGTTCGGCACCTTCCTGTCCAACAGGAAGTAGATCAACTCCACGTCCAACACAAGGTTCACCCTCGTTTCAGAACGATCTTTATCCACTTGGTGTTTCTCCTCACTCTCATTATATTTTCTCTTCTTTAATGCTACGTCCACGTCCGTCATATTCACCGCTTTGAATCTCGTCCAATCACTGAATAGTATCCACTCCTAAACTCACCTGCTGCGCTGTCATTGGCTGGAGGAAACACACCAGCTCCGCCCCCAGAAACGTCCCGAGTCAACCAGAACAAATCAGAGCAGTAAAATCCAGTGAGAGGACAGAGTCTCTGCAGACACAGTCACCACCACACATGTACGGAGGCCCAGAAGGGACGATGGAGCAGCTTCACTTTAGGAGAAGTCTGTATTTTATTTTGAAGGAGAAAGCTGCTGACTCTTTAAGACAAAATACAAAAAAGCACAAACAATTGAATTTTTGTTTAAATTTGGTTATTGTTTATAGTTGGTATTTTATTTTTTCAATAACACTGGACAACAGAGACTTTATAAAATGAATTGATGCATGTCTTCTTACGGCTTAAGTAGCATAAGATGGTGATTTATCTTCTCGTATAAAAAGGGAACTCAGAGTTTATTTTTTATAGTTTTCTTGTTGGATTGTTGTTGTCTTTCTTCTGGCACTGGATGGCTTCATGAAACTGAAGCTTCAGTGTTTATCCAGCTCTGCATGGGTCTGTAAACCTTTCTGTGTTCTAACCTCTCTCCATTTTTCAAAAGCATCTCCAATATTGATCCTAGTTTGAGCACGTTTCTGCTCGTGGAGCTTATTAGAAACATGCAGAGGCTTTTTAGGTCGGGTACAATCACTTCTATCTGAACCACTTCTCTCGACCGCTTCCATCACTGCAACACCTGTTGACCTGATAACTGCTCTCATATCTGACAAACCGAGGGGCGTCTAAAACGGCCGTGTGGTGGTCGCCTTAAAAGCGCCTACCTTCTCTGGTCCAAACAAATCCAGAGCATTCAGGAGCAGAATCTAAAGTTAGGAGGAGGACATACTGGCTGCTGCATTGTTGTCAGAGAAGCCAGCACTTCAACATAGCATGTTTCCTTAATGATCAGAGAGTAAGATACCTTTATCATCTCACTGATTGGTCCTTAAGAGGAGAATCATCTCTTTGGTGACTATGTGGAAGTGTGAGCTTTGACATTTATTCATCCTGATGTCGTTCCTCGTTTTTGAATCTTTCAGTTTTGTAGCTTCTCTGCAGGTTTTCGGGGTTTCCTCTCTGTCATCATTACACAGCAGAAAACTCAGGCGTGAAGATGTTTCAGTGTCTAAAGGACTAAATGAGTTACAGCTCAAGGTTCAATTAAAGCAACAAAGCATCCTCTCAGTAAAACAAGCCATGAACCAAACCTGCTCTGCACGCTCACCATGTCCTTTACACATGCTATGGAGGCGTGCTGATGATTTAGATATGCTGACTCTAGCTTTGATAAGAAGTCAACCATAAATGAAGTAATGGAGCTCAACAGTGACGCCCACGAACTGAACTATAAACATGCCAGGCGACAACACATGTTTACCTAATGCTGACTTTTCTTAACCAGGAGAGAAACTCGTTGACATTAACGCATCTTTGAATCAACATCCAGAGTGTCGAGCAGTGAAACACACTATTAGAAAAACGCCTTTTAAGTCAGCTTATTTCTTTTTATCTGCAGCCTTTTGGATCATTTGTAGAAAATGTATCTGAACAATGAACCATCACCTTTGAGCTCTGTTGTGTAAACGGTTTTATTTGAATACATTGAAAGGCTAACACAGAGCAGGTTAATGTGTTTTCATGACGCCTGTAGTGTCTTTAGTTTAACTTCTTCATGCTTAAGTCTTAAAGGAAGAATGTGCAACTTTTTGATCCAGTAGATGTCGCCGTTGAGCACCAGCATGAAACCAAAACAAACTTCTGTTAGGCCACGCCTCCTCCAAACTGAAGCCTCCGCTCTCCTCCAGAGACACACCTCCAACCCCCCCTCCACTCGAGTTCACACAAATGAGTCAAGCACAAGCAGCAGACAAATTTGTCCTTTGCTTGAGCTACAATCACCTGTGTCCTGCATTGTTGTGTTAGCATGCTAATGTTAGCGCTCTTTAGTTAGCTCGTAGCTTCACATTGTTGTGTTAGCATGCTAATGTTAGCGCTCTTCAGTTAGCTCGTAGCTTCACATTGTTGTGTTAGCATGCTAATGTTAGCGCTCTTTAGTTAGCTCGTAGCTTCACATTTCATGTAAACTGACACAGAATGAGCGTGATCTAAAAACTCTTACTAACATCTAAATAATCAGTGAGTATGTTCTTCTTCTTCTCTCTAGTTCTTGACTAAAACAGCTTTTATACACAAGGGGAGGAGCCGGCCGTCCCGTCCATGTAAACACGGCTCTGACAACAACACAGCCAGCGGGACTCGAGCTTCTCCCTCACTGTAGACAGTCAGGACTCAGAGACACATTTACACAGGACAGACTTTATGATTTATTGATGTGGAACATGTCACACATTCATCCTGCAGCTTTTCAGTGCATTCAGGTACACTCTGCTTTGTCTGAACTTTTAAAACTTTGATCCTCTGGCTCTGCTTCAGTCTGAATCATAAATCCTGAATATTGTTGTCAACATGTTTCCTTTGAGTCTCAACACTTCCTTTCACCGAGCCGGTTGGGACACATGTTAAGCCGTGCAAAGGATTGTGGGTCAGAATTTGAGAGAATCATGCAGGCTTATAGTCTGCTAAATAAATGAGGCCAACCTGGTGAGCCTGTAAATCCTTTTCTTTCTAAGTAAGAAATATAGTTTGAACCAAGAAAAGGAGTCGACTTAGTTTTTTAAACATTTTAGTGGAAAGATGAAAACGTAGAATTCATAACGCAGAGTAAATTGTTTTTAAAGAAGTGTTGTCCTGAGATCTGCTTGTTACATCTGCTGGAGTTTTAGAATCTCATGGACTGAAATTTGGTCCAGCTGCTTCCTGATTGGCTCCTTTTTTTTTTTTTTTTTTAATTTGGTTTGGTTTTTAATTGGAGAGATATCTGGGAGAGAGAGTGGGGTAGGGCACGATAACCACTAGACCATTGGTTCCCAAAGTGGAGTTCGGGACCCCCTGAAGTTAAAAAGAAGTTCATATTAAGGGAGATTCATGCTTGCATGAAAGTTGTCTGTAAACAAACAAAAGATTGACGCCTTAAACCACTCCAGGGGGTCCACTGTCTCTAGCACTGTTACTTTAGGGGGGGGGGGGGGGGTTTGTCACCGGCTGAAACTTTTGGGAACCCCTGCACTCTGCTGCCGGTGCCAACGTAGACAAAGAAAGACGCACTGCTTAGAGGAAGACTTGCGCTTGTGCAGTAAACTCCTGCAGGAGAATGTCGCTGTAAACTTAAACAAAAATAATTTATTTCAGAGCATCAACAACAATCCTCAGAAATGTTTAACCTGCTGCTGCAAACGATCTCATTCTGAATGCCTCAAAAACCCAAGAGTTGGTCTTTGATTTCAGACGGGAAAGGGAATCCCATCCTCCCATCATCATAAATGGCGAGGCAGTAGAGATGGTGAGGAGTTTTATATTTCTTGGTGTCACTATTTCAGATGACCTCAGCCGGCACTTGAACACCAGTAACATCGTCAAGAAGTCCCAACAGCGTCTCTTCTTCTTCTTAAGGGAATTTAACGGACACGTCTTTCATAACTTTTGACAGGAGTGTTATTGAAGCATCCTCAGCAGCTCACTGACAGTCTGCTTTGGTAACCTCACTGTGCAGGTAGAATGATTGGTGTCGGCCTGAGATCTCTAGAAGAGATTTATTGTGCTCGGCTCCTGTCACCTGCCCTCAGCATCACCAGGGACCCCACAGGTCATCCTGCTGCCAGTCTCTTTGTTCCTCTTATTTCAGGCCGACCGCATCACTCCATTAGATTCACTTTGACCCGTCATGCAAACAGTTTCTTCCCATGTGAACGTATGATTTACTTGTGTGTTTCTCATGTTGTCTTACTCTCTCTGCTTTCTTTCTCTTTATTTATATTGCCTGTTTTTATTTTATTTACTGTCTTGTGTCTATGTCCAGTAGTACTATTTACCTCTTGCACAAGTTTTCCAATGTGGTTTTATCCTTCAAATAGCGAAAAACTAAACAGCACCTGTGTCTGATCAGACGTAAAGCTGATCGTTTGCACTTTTTTTTCCTAGATCCTTGCTTGTGTTGTACTTGCTCTCTTCTGTTCGCCTCTTTTAGATAAAATCGTCTGATAAATGATTTGGGGAATGTTTGTCACTCTGCCTTTACCGGTTAGATTTGAGATGTTTGCTTTGATGCACTTATTCCAAATCGTAGCTCTTGAAGAGTTACTTGAAATGTAAAGTCCTGGCATTCTAATAACCAGGAGATGACATAATTCCTCTCCTACGTACCCGTCATATGAAATAGTTTTTATATTAAAGCAGTTTTACATTTGGATGATTCTATCATTTTAAACCCTGTGGTATCAAACATGTTGACTACCTGACACTCTCTGCACTACTCGTGTCTCTAACCCCCCTCGCTCTGTGTTGTTCTTCTCTCAGGAACAGGATGGCGCTGCTGCCCACTCAGGCCTTCTACCTGCTCATCAACAACAGCGGGCTGGCCAGCATGTCCCTCACCATGGCTCAGGTGTACAAAGACCACCAGGACGAGGACGGCTTCCTCTACATGACGTACGCCTCGCAGGAGGTGTTCGGACACTCGCACTAACTAACCCCTAAATATATTCTAGATTTTATTCCCCGCTGAAGACTCTATATCTGCTGTACAAAGAAAATAAGTTGTATATATTGTAATATGTGTTGTATATGTTGATTGTGTGGGATGGATTTTAATGAAGTATGTGGATCCAATAAATCTTAAGTCAAACTCTGAGGTGTGTATGTGTCGTACGTTAAAGGGGGAGCGTTGTATTTTTGAACCTTGGCCTCTTTTTCAACACGTTCTGCTGTGTAAACGACGACCGGTTGCAAAAGATTTGGAATTTCACCAGAAGATTTCATCAGTCGGCTGAAACCGTAATCCTCGAGGGAAAAATGACCCAATCAAAACTAGTCCACTTAAAGTTAGTTTTGTCCCTGACAGGCACCTTTATATTACAGAGGAAGATAATCTCTTGGATTTATTCTCAGGGTTATCTGGTTTAAAGGAGCAGTATGTAACTCTGACACCTAGTGTTTAAAATGGGTACTGCAGTCTAAATTCTAAACATCATAGAGAGCTGTCTCCCCCCCTCCTCTCTAGAGTTGATGCTCACTCAGGTCACCATGTGGTGGACTCTGAAGCTTCAGTGTTTATCCAGCTCTGCATGGGTCTGTAAACCTTTCTGTGTTCTAACCTCTCTCCATTTTTCAAAAGCATCTCCAATATTGATCCTAGTTTGAGCACGTTTCTGCTCGTGGAGCTTATTAGAAACATGCAGAGGCTTTTTAGGTCGGGTACAATCACTTCTATCTGAACCACTTCTCTTGCCCGCTTCCATCGCTGCAACACCTGTTGACCTGATAACTGCTCTCATATCTGACAAACCGAGGGGTGTCCAAAACGGCCATGTGGGGGGGGGCTTTAAAACTGCCTACCTTCTCTGGTCAAGACAAATCCAGAGCGTTCAGAATCTAAATGTCTTCATGTGTGATCATAAAAGTTGAGATTTAAAAGAGCAGCCGTCAGACTCGATGCCTTGGCTTCATGCACAGCTTGATCCCAGACTCCACCTAGTGTTCAGTGTTGGTATTGCACTCAAATACAAGTTCAGTGTTGTGTTGGGCATTTTGGCTCCAACAGCCTCAAGACAAAACTAATTAGAGTTCTGAACTATAGTGATTAAAATCCTGTCCTCTCGTCAATCTGTGTTCAGGGATTATTTCAGTTAAACCTGTTTTTCTTTAAGAATTAGGTTAAAAAAACAAACTTTTTAAATCCTTTACTTGGAGGTAATGGGAGTTCACCTCCGGTTTCACACCAGTCAGAGAACGGGTGCAGAAACAGGCAGATTCAATTAAGATGTGTTTATGTAAGTACTACCTGTGTGCTTTTATTTTCAAATAAAGTAAGGCCCTTCTGATAGATGGAAGGTTACTACAGATCAATAGTCACTCAAATTACAATCGCCTAGCAACCAGTATCACAGCAACATAAAGAACTGATTCAGAGTCTTTGACGTCGCCTCATGAAGTCTTTTATTTCTCTCCTTTCAGAATTTGTTAAAGTGAAATATCTCCACTAAACACAGGAATACAGTTTGTTTTAATACCATAAAGTCAAAGTCATGAAATATTTATTTTGTCCAGCAGGTGGCAGCAGAGATCCATCAGCCTCTCCTTCACTTCATCCTTTTCACTTTTTAATCATAGGACTACATTTTGAATGAGACAGACGGTCTCTGTCTCTCCAGTGTGACCACAGGGAGGTGCTCTCGACCTGTCTCTGCAGTGAATCCTCACTTCAGAGAGAGTCTAAAAAAAAAAAGAAGTTCTGCAGTGTGTAACTTCTTTCTTTTCTTGGATTTCATTACAGACTTCATTAGCTGGTTTGTTGATCTCACTTGTTCCTCTGAGTCGCTGAAGTTTCTCCGTCATTAACTGTGATCGAAAAAAACCCCAACATGATTAGAAACTCTGAAACTGCAGCAGCTCGCTCGCAGAGAGGGAGGGTGAACTGTCCGTTTCTGTCCATTTTTTTTCCAGCACTTTGGTCGGCTGCTGTTCTTAAATGTGCTCTATAAATAAATCTGACTCGACTTTGGGGCAGCTGTGGCTCAGTTTGCAGAGTTAGCCCATTCATTCACATTCACACACCGCTGATGAAGCAGGGGGAGCAACTTGGTGGTTAAGTGTCTCCCCCAAGGACACATCAGACATGTGGCTGCAGGGGCTGGGAATCAAACCCCTGACCTTACGGTTGAGAGACGACTGACTCTACCACTCAGCCAGTTTAGTGTAACCCAAACATTTTTCTTTCCTTTAGGCGGTTTGCTTTTCTTTTGTCGTCTGAACTTCTTTTGCCGTGTCAGATTTGTATCGATCTTTTTAATGCACTATAAAAGCAAAGGGCTCCTCACCTGCCGTCTTCAGAGGTCATTGTATCGGTACAGGTTAAATAAAGGTGAAACACGTACAGCAGATGATCGGATGACGAGAGAACCTGACATGAGTGGAGTCAGAGGTCGTGTTTAATGTCCTGCAGGAATCAGGGGCGGGGCCTCTGAGAAACCAATCGCTGCAGTTAATGAAGCCTGTTGTTGTGCCGCTGTAATGGACACACACACGGACACACACACACACACACACACACACACACACACACACACACACACACACTCTCACTCATTGAGTCTCGTTTGGGAAATAGCTTTTTGTCTCACTCTCATTAACGGCCTCTGGAGTTTATAGAGAGAAACCAGAGGGTATAAAAGTTTACACTCTAGGTTTTTATTCTCTCTCTTTAGTTTCCTGAAGTCAGAGAAGCCTCCGGAGCGAGACTCCATTCTTAGAAAAGACTCTTTACTCCATTTCATCAGCCTTTAAGAGCTGTATGAGGAGACTGGAAGAGACAAACGATTATTAAGTATTATTAATCTCATCTTATTTTGTCCCTTACGGCTCACCGTAGACAGTTGTCCTCAGGGTCTCCCTCTAGTCGCAATGATGTAAAAGAAGGACACTGCTACTTAATGCAGGGGCGTCTCCAGGATTTCAGAGCCCCCGTGTACAGATACCACTCGGGGCCCCTCTCCACCACCGCCTGAGTGTATCTGAACAATGTGCAGAAGTTTTTATGCTACTTTTTTGGGAACTGAAAACAAGAAATGACCCTGGATTTGATGCTGAGGAATTCTAAATTCTGATTCTGAATTTTAAGAAGCTGATATCGTGACCCTCCTACTTCTCTTTTCTTCCCTCCAAATTCATGACAGAGTGTTTCCATCAGATTTTCTGCTGATGTTTCATCCTTCTTAGTGTATGTCAACACAGGGACGCTGCAGTTCAACAGGCAGGGCCGGCAACTGCTAGGAGCCCCAGGCCAGTAAGGGGGCCCCTGAGGCCTGACAAACTTTAAAGGCGCAATGTGATTTTTCACACTTAAATATAACATAAATCAAGTATCTCCTCTGAAAATAACTCTGTGAGTCATGACTGTCTACAATGGGTGTAACACCCGAGTCCCACTGTCTGTGATGTTTTCAGAGTTTTCAGAGTCCTATCTTCACTTTGTTTACATCGCCCGGACGGCCGGCTGACTCCTCCCCTCGTGTATAAAAGTTGTTTAATTGAGGGACTAGAGAAAAGAAGAATAACATACTGTACTCACTGCTTAACTGTGTTTCTAGATCACGCTCATTTCAGGTAAATTTACATGCAGTGTGAAGATACCAGCATAATAAAGATCGCTAGCATTAGCATGCTAACACAACAATGCAGCGTGAGTTGTTTTGGTTTCATGCTGGTGCTCAAGGGCGACATCTACTGGATCAAAACATCACATATAAAGACTTTAACCCACAGAAAGGAGAACCTCCTAAAGGGGGTCCTAAAGGGGGACAGCACTACATCTCGATGCCTTGCTAAGCATCACATGCATTACTCCTGTGAAAACCAAAGTTTGTCAATGAAAGTCAGTGAAGGAAATTCTTTCTGGAAGTGAAAAAAAAGGAGGAAGAGGAGCATGAGTCTGGACACTGGAAGACATGATGGGGATGAACACTGGTTAGACTGGTTCGAGGGGCCCCAGCAGACTCTGGAGTGGTCTCTGTGTAAACACCAGAGGTCTCCTTCAGTATTCACTTTAAATCTCAGGGAGGGAAAGTGACTCCG